>NC_052131.2:39271138-39584908 GCF_016086655.4 Lepeophtheirus salmonis
TAAGTATGTATGCGCAACAGGAGAAAAATTATGTTGATTTAGAGAGACTATGTATGTAGTACTACTTTTATTTACATATACCTATGTAAGGGCACCACACATGTGCAGCAGCCTTACTTAAAAGTACTAGGCCTTCTTACATAGGGATTCATGCAATGAGTCTGTACACTTGATATATGTTTGTTGTTTTTTTAAAAGAAAAATGATAATCACGCACCTTGGGGTTTATTTCTATTTAAAAAATATTCTGTCTATCGACAACCTTGCCCAAGTGAAAGCAAAAATAAAACTTGTGATTGAAATGTGCCATATATATATTTGGGCCCTGTTTTACTCGTATATATTATTGTAAATAATAATAGAAAATATGAGCCTTTTGGGATGAGGTAAAATGTCGTCTTTATTCCAGGCATCTTGAATTACATGGCTATGCAGTGCATCAAATTAGTAATATAATTGTTCAAAATAATGTATAGACATTCATTTATTAAAAAAATGTTTTTTTTATTGGATATAATAGTGTATTTAAATGTTCTGTTTTTATGAAGTAAAAAAAAAAGACATCTTTTTTGTTTATACTTTCATTTATGTTAGTTGCTCTCATACACAGTACCACAGGGTTAACATGCTAGGACAAAAACGAAGAATGCATTTTGATATCAGCTGTCAATGATTATTTTCCTTTTTTCTACGAAGCAGTTCTCTGGATATTGATTGGTTGAATTAGAATGATCTCCTAATCATTTGTTAAGTATTCTCAACTGGGTATGATTAGGAAGAATGGGCTAATCACCAATTGCTTTCGTGATTATATTCTTAAGAAAAGTTGCATGATACGATCAAAGTAACGACGGTACATATGTAGATGACGTTATCTCCTACGCGTCTTTGTATTAGTTAAAATTATAAGGTTAGTTAGCAACTATGGTGAGGATTTAAGTAGACACATATATATTTTTATATATACAATATCATGTACTTGTTACAACGACTCAAATACATAGAACCACATAAATATGGGTCAGAAAAACAATAGGAATGACAAAAAAAATACATCACGTCGATCCATTATACCTAATGATTATAATACCATTACATTTATGTAGTATAACCCTCATGATGTAGAAGTCTAATGTGCACATACATTACATTGAGAGATATATACATATGTAAATATGTTTGTAGGGGAATAAAAATGAACTAATCCCAAACAAAATTGATCCTAAAATAATGAATGAATTAAAATTCGTTTAAGATGATATTTAAAAAAATACAACCTCATAGTGCTAGAGCAACAACATCTATGTGACCCATCGACAAAAAACCCAACAACCCCACCAGAATGATTTCCTTAAAATGGAAAATGGATTACATTTGTGTTCTTCGACAAATGATTGTCAATTTCTATAAATAAATTATGCTTATTAATCTTTTGACCATATCATAAATTACACTTAAAGTAACCAAAATTAATAGTTAAACTAAAAAAAATAAGAAGATGATCAATTCAATTTGAAAGGTTATGTTATGTCCTATATAAGTTATTAAATCAAATAAAGCTTCTAAACTTTAGCTTAAGTTTATGAGCATCTTAACTATCCCACAAATATAAAGCTTATGATTAACTGAAATCTGTCTTTGAAATATTGGGCTATATAATAAAAAAAGTAAATTGGTAATGTCTCCTTTTCATGATTTTTGGTTCAACAATGTTTTGATAGTGACGCAAGACATATAGAGAGCGTTCTTACTGACGTCACATCTTGTTGATATACATGTATAGAACTGAGTCAAAATAGACAAACTTCCAAAAAAAATATTAAGGAAACTTCATTGAACTACGAGCCACGAGTCTCTTGTGGCCCAGAAGTTCCTTTTTTGAAGCTTACTAAAAAGCTTTTATGAAGTATTATAAATGTAATTCAGGTGAAGCTTATACATTGAAGTTCGTTATTGTATAGTTTTTTACTAATGATCTATAATGAAATATAATTTAATAACAATTTGTGTATTTGGAGTTAATTAATCAAATAAAAATCCCAATATGAGTGTAGACATTCCCAAACGCAAAAAAAAAAAAAAAAAAAAAAAAGAAAAGAAGATCATTAAACAAATAACTATCACCACGACCATTCCGAATGATCATAAATGAAATAATTGTAAATCTTAATTATTTTTTTGTGTTAAATGTTCAAAACCGAGAAATCATATGGTAATCCTGACAATTTGGAGGAAGAGCTGCTTAAGTGTCTTGACGTTTCATTAGATTATCTGCCAGCATCTATAAGAGGGAGGAAATAAAGAGAAGCCTTATTCTGTCTCTATCAAGTGCATGATATTAATTACTTTGACGTCGATTTTCAAACTCTACACTCAGTCGGACAAGGTCTTACACTTAATACTCTCCAACAAACCTTCAGTGTTATTTTCTTCTTTCTTGACCACAGACACTTAAGCTCTACTTTGATGTTCTCTACTCAAAAGCTAAATAATAATGATAACTCCTTTTGAATATGGAAAGATACTATTCAATTTGCCGACTCTTATTGGAAAAAAAGACGGCTTTACAGATCCCGAGAATTATCAGTCCCACTCTTGTACAGCCCCTCTGGCTCGCATTTTAGAGAGTAGCAGGCCAAAAAAAGAATAAAATTTTAAAAATTAGTATTTATATCCAAACTATTTTCCGTTCGAAATTATCTTTCCGCTAAGACCAGTTTGTGTGGTTCCATCAACCATTCCAATGAATTTTTGAAGCTTGATATTCCCTTTCCATACACATAATTTCCTTCAGATCCTAATTCTATATTTTGAAACGGATAACCTAAATATGGTATTTAAAGCCAATGCACTTTCCTTGCCACTTCAAAAATAATTTATTAAACAGTGTATTATTCAAGGTCAATTCTAACATTGAAGTCCTCTAAAATAATTTTTAGAACATAGTATCATAATATTGCTCTTGTCCATAATAGAATAATACAAAATAGATTCCGTAATCGCCATGGCTCATAAACAACGCACCTGGGAGAAATTATTCTCTTGAACTCAATATGTGTAGCTTTGCGCCCAGGTTATTCCTAGATAAAGGCATATATTTTATGTATATGAACTTCACACAAGATCCCTACACAAGTTGAAGTAATTATAATACTATAATGTTTACTTATACATAATCAGTGCAAGTTCCTCTTACCAATTAAAGGAACATAAGAAAATAAATTCCATAGTTTGATTGTTACTTGAGATAAATCAAAATGTAGATATTCAAAATAGAAAAAACTACTGGATTTTTTGACTATATATGTCTAACTTGTACTTACGAAGTAAGTTTCTCTCTATATAGGGAATTATTATTATATTTATAACAATCCACTTTTTTACGCATTCTGGATAAGAGACCAATTTTTATTGAAATCAAGAGTTGACTGTACTTTACTATAAACATGTTAATTCCCATTATATTTACTAAATCATATCATAAAGATAAAAATGCATCCATAGACTGACCTTCAGATAGATGAAAAAAGGTTTGTAAATATATACATATATATAGTAATAATAATTTTTTGAATTAAGGATATTTATGTAATTTAACCTTAAAAAACGATAATAAAAGGACAATTGAAATTTATGAGTAGTCAAAAATGATTTTTGCTCTTTGGAGTTAGTTGGGGATATGAGACGACAGTTTTTATGATGTGCATAGTGCAATAGTACATACTTATACATATGTATATGCATACAAAAAATTTAATTATGCAAAAATAATAAAAATATACATTTCTAATTTTTCAAGGATAACCTCTATTTTAAATATTGTTTTATACTAGCCGTAGAACCTGGCAATGCTCAGAATTATTAGGCGTCGACGAAAAACAACCTATGCCATAAAAAAAAACTCGCCCGTTTTTTTTTTGTTTGTTTTTGAGTTAGCAAACTAATTAACAATTTTTTTTCCTTATCTGTTTTTATTGATATTTAATTCCGGAAGAGTGAATTTCCTTTTCTATTACATTCAATTAAATAAAAAAACGAATTAAACATTTGTGTGCATTTGGATTTGTTGTGGAGTATTACTTGTATGTCCTCGTTGATTTCAGAGTGAGATTGAAGATCGACATCAAAATCATTTTCCCTCGTGTATTTGTTATTTCCTTCTCCCTTCCCCCCTCGTCCTAGCTGCTTGTGGGTGATTTCATTAAACGTGGTGACAGCAAAGCTGCTTTGTTTCAAAACATTCTTTCAATTGTCAGGATCCCCATGTTGATTGTCAGTTTCTTTTTTTAACATGCCCAAAATCCTCCTGAGGATGACAGCCTGTAAAAATAAAAATAAAACATTTTTCAGGTTGCAAACAAAAATAAACCTTGCACGCCAAAAATGCTTAGGATTTGCTAACATAAATTTAAGTACTACTTTTTTCTTTTTTTTTAAATAACGCGCTGAGCTTTATCTACACACACCCGTTGCTAGACCTAATCTAACGTTACATTAATTCATTTATGTATTCCCCTTCTCTTTCTTTTTAATGCGACTGTCCGAGTTTAAACCACATATCTTTTTCGTAAAAATGAGTTCTCCCTAAAAAACAAACCAATAGAACAACTTTGCTTTATTAATATAGATCATAACATTCAGCAAAATTATTTCCTAATTTGTTAATATATGTACAAATGTAAACTTACTAAAAGATTTTACGATTCAGTTCTTTTTAGTTTGTATATTAATTAAATTATGTATTTATTTATTTTGCTATTTCTAAGGATATTTGGAAGAACATATTTTGGTCTGATTAAGGTCTTTCGTATATGTGGACGTACATGCATATGTAGTGTTTAAATTGCTGTTTTTGTATGTATACAAGAATTAAAAAGCTAAAAAGCTAGGGATATCTTAAGGACCATGTCCCATTACGCATTTAAAATTAAAACACAAAAAGGGGGTTCTAAATCGTTGACTAATACTTTATGCCTTAATAGGTATTGTTTCATGACTTCTTATACTTCCTCAAATTGATATATTCAATGCTCAAGGGGCTGTATTTTTTTATTTTTTTTGCTACTTGATTTTTTTTTTAATAATATTTTTTTGTGGAAGAATATAAGAACTTGCTTGTCTGCAAATGAATTAATCAATCAGTTAACTAAAAAAATTCATTTGAGATCCTTATCAATAGTTCCATTAATCATTCAAAAAGACGATTGACAAGCAATCAAAAAATATTTTGGACAGTTATTTATAAGTTGATACATGGGTCCAATGCATTTGTGTAACTGATTCAATGCCTATCCCACTGCACCAAAGAAAAAGTTGCAATCAGATCTATTCTATTAATTAATACCTAACAATGTAAAATTCCAAATCCAATATAAAACATTCCATGCCATGAGTCTTGAATCAGGAATCTAACTAGGGGTTTTATCATTTTTGAAAATAGATTTAAATTATTTGATTGATCAATGTTCTTACTGTGAAGATTTGGATTTTTTAAAGGTGTGTAGACGAAAGGCCATTTGGTAGCTATATTCCCTTAATTACAAAAAAACCTTTATAAGTAGAGATAAAATCCTTGTATTTTTTTAGTTCACCAGTTTTTTGGTATGGGTAATCTGAAGAATCAATTTCCTTTTCCTTAGGTGTCGCCATTATTATATATCTCCTGAGTATTGAACTTCCTTTCCTAAATAGATTCAATTGTATTCAATGCCTGATTGAACATTCCAGTTGTGCTCATATGGTAAAAGATGGACAATAACATTGATGATTTGTTGCAGTGTTATAATTGTTGGACTCAGAGTAGAATTTGTGATCGACATCGGAGTGATTCTTGCTAATGTCTTTTTTTATTTCCTTTTCCCTGATAGCTGATCTAATGAAACATCATGATAGCTAAGCTGCTCTTCTCCATAACATTTTTCAAATTGTTAGGGTTACCATGTAGATTTTTGGGTTTTTTTAACATGCCCAAAAAACAGGCGAGTTTATCACTATTTATAGGTACAAAATACTTCACTAATGCAACTAAGTAATACACATAGAGAGAGAAAATAGGAAACAAACAGTTTATAATTCTATGTGGAGCAATTTTAAGGATTTTTTGTTGAGTTTTCAAGGCAGAAAGGTTTTCACAAAAAACTATGAAATACTTTGTTGTCTCCTTCATCCCTTATTAATAAGTAATCATAAAAAAAATACTCCAAATTACTCAACAACAGTGATAAATATATTATGATAAATATCTTGGTAAAAAGGAATACTTAAATACTTTTTTAATTTTTACTCCGACGAGTAATTATCCAAAAGTGCCCATTTTCTGGGCATTTTTTACATTGTTCTTATGAGTACCATCAATGCACTCTCTATTTGTATAATAGAATTATCATAAATATAATATAATACCTTGGAGGTTTAAACATCCAATGTTAATAAGAATGATAAATAATTTAATTATGTCTTTATTAACAATAGTAACAAATTTTTTCCCTGGATTTTGTCTCTTCCAATAGGTATATCCAAGACTGTTACTTATGCTACAAATGCAATAGGACATGAACAAACTAAATAAAAAAACCATGAATATCTGAAAGCTGATGTAGATTTACTAAGTCGTCGTAATACATTTATAATTCATATATGTGTATAGATTGGGTAAGGTCACATGAACTATTGCCCCTCCTCTCTTTATGATGGACGTATACATATATACTTGAAAATAAAGAAAAAACAAAACTAAGAAATAATAAATACATAAATGTAGGAACAACAGCTGACGTCAACTTAATTCGATAACAACCTCCACAAGAAAAAACGTTGTTGCTCTATATATTCTCCATGAAATAAGTGTTCATACAGATTATTAATAAATAATAATAAACGAAGGTGGCACATCTATAATCTGGTTTGTACATCACCAAACTCCATATAAGTAAACAATACCCATGGATAAAGTGCCTACTTTACTATGACCAAAGCAGAATGTATATAGATGGCGCTTTATACATTTGGGATGTTATTCAAGAGCCAATAAAAGTGACAGGACTGATTTTAAGTATCATATTAAAGACTGATACAACTATAATATACATTTATTTTTATAAAATAAGAATACTTTATCTAGTTTTACTTAAGAACTTAAAAATTGAAGTGAATTGCTTCAAAAGTAACTGTTCATTGGTGGTTTTAAGTTTATTGAAGGGTGTGGTCATTGAAGTAATCATTTTGTACGTGTTGTTTATTGAAGTATGTTTCTGTATATGTATTTAATTGTTAAAAATATGATATTGAACGTGTAGGAGACTTTTTTTTAACTACAACCTAAACAGGTATGAAAGACATCTATATAGTTAGGATTTGTGGGGAGTTATAATCGTAAGTTCTTGTTGAACTTGGAAGATAATTCAAAATCCTCATTGTAGTCATTCCTACCTATACTTTTACTAGATACGGAGTTGGATTTGTGTCCATTTCATTCATATCATTGTTGATCATAGCTGTTCTTATGTAACCGTATGTGAGCTAAGCTGCTCTCCTTTATAACATTAATTAAATTGTCAAGATTGCCACGTGAATTTTTGGTTTCTTTTTTAACAAACTGGCGGATCATATTTTGTATACTATGTATACATATACATATAAAGGTGAGACTGGTGCCCACGAAATTCTTAAACTTGGGCTAATTATACTTAAGCCTTTTTAAGTACTGTATATTACCCTAATAAACACATTCCTGCAATTTTTTTAAAATGTATACATCTATATATCTATTATCTGGAGCACAAAGACGAGAAATTTTTGGAAAAATTGACAAAAAACTAATAGAATCACTTTATAGAATTTTTGAGTGCGATTAATATTTATTTTTGGTAAATACAAGATTTAGACTAAAATAATACGGTTAGAAAATTATAATTTATTTTCAAAAATGGAGTACAGTTTTTAAAAAAAATGTCTGCATTTATGGATTGGCTGTGTCTCTTGTACATATACTGTACATAATGGTGTAGCTAGCCCATTTTTTCTGTGTGTATGTGTGAGTGGGGGAGGGGGGGGGACTTATCATATAATAAAAGTGGGAACTAAAACTTACAGTAAGATTTAATTTCATTATTTTACATTACCAGGTTTTATTATGCAATCAAAGGACAGCTAAAACAAAAATAAACAAGTTTTGTTTCATCCCATGTCCCTAAATGTAAAAACGTCGGAGTAACAAACAAAAAGGTAATGCGTGTGATATCTCTTCCGTGTCGATTCTTGCTTGTAAAAACATAGTAATCTTCTTTTTTGCTTAATATAAACACTATTTTTGAGTCAGATTTAAATTTAAAATTCATTTGTGTTAAATATGTCATTATTTTTTCAAAAAATTTATCGGCGTTGTGCCCTAGGTTTAATTTATTTATATGAATATGCAGAAATGAGTTTATCATGTCCATACACAGTAGTACCAAAATAGAGTTAAGCTTTTTTGGACAAAGATGGAAAATCAATCTTACCCTAATATATACATATGTGTAAATACATGATATATAAGTTAAATACATATTCAAATATCTAAATTATTAAATGTTCTTGATTAAAAAAACAGAGCAAAAGTTTTAATAAATATACAATGCAAAAAAATATGTTAATGATACATCAATTTAGTTAGTTGTGTCAACTTCAATATATTTACTTATAAAGATACTAGAAAATTAGTAAAATGATATCTGTTAATGTATTTTTACATCATTTTAATAAGATCGTTAATTCATTCATCATTACGCTTTACACACTCAAATAATACGTTTGAGAATAGTAATAGCGATATTATTCCGACGATAAACATTTAATTGAAGACAACTTTGTATTATAAATTTTCAAATTTTTTTTTCAATTTATCATTCTGCTGATGAGATCCGGCTATTTTAAACGTTGCATTACTGTATTTTTAACAGTATGTACTAAGCTGAAGACTACGTATAAATCAGTCTCAGTCATATTTTTCAAAATTATAAAGAATACGATAATCTCCAACAAAATGGCAAAATTTTTTTTTTTTAATTTTTCTAGATATCAGATGAAAACTTTAGATAAACTTTCAGATAAATACGTTTTTACAAATTTAATCTATAATTTTTGAATATCTTTATGTGGATTTTAATTTGTTGCTTTACGTACACAATTACTTTTGCATAGATTTCTTTAAATTTAAAAAAAATATCAACATTTATTCTCTGGTTAAACCCAATTTGATAGTTCAACTTCTAATCAGTGGCGTAGCTATGGAAGGGAGGCGGGTATGTTTGAAATAGTACGAGGACTCCCAAATAAAAGAGGGTGTATAATTAATCAAAATCAGATTGGGTATGATTCTAAATCAACCCCCACACGCTTAAATGTCAAATTATCCCTCTGACTCTTACATTATAATAGAAAGCCAAATCAAACTTAATCAAATTTGAAAACAGAGACAAATAATAAAGGATTGGTAAACTATAATGTTATAATGGTATTCTACACCAAAACAACCACGGGAGTAAACCACATAATATCAGGACTGTCTGATTCTTTTGCAAGATGTATAATTACTCCCAAGCTGGTTTTTTTTTTTACCTTAGTGTAGCTAAGTTTTTATAGTTTAGAAAAATGTAATTTATATTTTCTGCCCTAGTACACTGCATGTCTGACATTGGACAAAAAAAAAAATTCTGTAAGCAATTTTTTGAAGAGTTGCATCCATAAAAAATATATGAGTGCTAAGTTTTGTGAGGATGTACATCTATGATATATTTCAAAAATCATATTTCTCTTTATCCAAATGTTAAAATTTTTTGCAATAAAATTTAAAAAAAAGATTGTAAATTTTTGGAATAGAATTTAAAAAAAAAAAATGAAAAAATGATAAATTTTGCTAACTTTAGATCGCCATATCTCTGGGATTAATTAGCCAAGATGATGAAACAAAAAAATTATAAATTAAAAGAAGATCATACAATCCACATAATAAAATATCATAAGACTCCAATAATGCATTAGGAATATATGCATATAGTAACCACTAATCATGTTTATATTACTTTATAAATTATATATATTTCTTGTTAAAAGGTTTAATAGAATAAAAATGCGCTTTTCTCATGAACATTAAATAAATGTGTTCTAAGTAGAACACAGATGATTAACAATTGTTTTTGTGTAATTAACCTTGACTTGATAGATTACTTTTATGATGACGTTGCCTGATGAACTGTTTGTCATTTAAATGAATATATTTGACTCTTTTTCTACAGAAATTTCTACGAGTACATATTATGAATTTTTATATCATATCTTTCTTCCTCATTTCAGGTTCAAGGGTGATATGAACCGATTACAATGTGTTGACCCTTATACTCAACGTAACGAAATATACCAAAAGAAAGTTCCCAAAGCCATTCAGTGCGTCGCATTTATTCACTTATGGAGCCTCTTATCATGCATCGTATCCCTCTCTGCTGCAGATATTGGCTGCTCAACCACAGATGACGTCTCCCTCTCCTGCATAGGGATCAATTCCACAGATGATATTCCACTCCATAGTTCAAATGTGAATAAACTCATTATTCGTGAATCCTTTGATCTCTTCTTTGACGAGCTCCTTGAAAGGATTAATATTAGTTTTATTGGACTTGAATCCTTATCAATACAAAAATCTGGAGTCAGTCAAGTCATTGTGAACGAAACCAATGAACTTTCATTTTCTTCCAGTCTGAAAAAGCTTGACTTATCCAATAATCAACTCGTCGATTTTGAATGGGGGTCCTTGACTCAATTAGAGGTTCTAAATTTGAGTTCAAATTTGTTGAAAAAACTAAATCCCAGTGTCTTTGAGGATATGACGAATTTAAAAGAGTTACACATAGCCCATAATCTCCTGGACAAGTCTTTGATCTCAGATACTTTTTTTAAACTATCCAAGTCATTAACTCTTCTGAACATATCAGGTAATAAATATTTTGTATAAATGTCTGAATTAACCAATTATGTCTACATGTCCATGGATTAATTATACATGAGCATTATCTTATCAAAAAATATGACAGACTTTTCTAGGATATATTTCAAATACCTATGCACAGGGCATGATTATTTCATTACCTACATTTTACTAACGAACAAATAAAAATAAACATTTATCGTCTAGTCTAGTCTTATGTCTGAATAATGAGTAATAAAAAAATGAAAAATAATCGCTGAATAATGAGACTTTAATACGTCTCGAGTCCGGTTCGTGAGGACCATAGTCCCAAGCTCTGATTTATAAATTGTAACTATATTTAAAAGACACTCATTCATTGCAGGATAAAACTATGTACACCGATACATCAGAATCAGTAAGAATCGGTTTTTAAAATAAAATAAACTCATTATTCGAGAATCCTTTGATCTCTTCTTTGAGGAAATCCACTCAATACCGCCGATTCCACAAATATTTATTTATATACATTATTAAACAAAAAAATACAATATATTTTTCTAATTTTTTATATTTTATTATTTCAAATGGTCAAACAATACAAAGAGGTGAAGATCATAGTATAGACTAGCCTAGGGGATCCTTACCTGTAGGGGCCCGGATAGAATTATTTTTTCCTCAATTTTTATTCTAATATATACATTGGATATGTGAGAAATACAATAATAATAGACCTGTATAACAAAATTCAGGTCATGGTATGTCCTTGCTCTGAAATTACGTTTATTATTGTTATTGTCAGTCATAAAACACAAAAGTTACTTTTAAAACCTTCAACATATTCAGGTTTGATCTTTAGAGCCTATTAAAAAATTTACTTTTTTATGATATTTTAACTTATTCTGTTGTGAAAGAACGGAAATCAAAGTTATAACGATTGATAAATGATATTACAGTATCTCAGAGATGTATAATAAAATTCAAAATTAAATGAATTTCTTCTAAAGGGACAAATATACCAAAAAAATTAATTATACCTTGACAACTCTACAAATACCCCTCTCAAGGTATTTGATGTGGCTCTCTATAAGACTGACTCACTAAGGGGGTCGGTATTATTTAAAAAAAAAATCCTATGAATGATCCTTGCCAACATCATGGTAGTCCAGTCTTAAGTATTTGGCCTGAGATTCAAGCAATTTTGCTTGCTGAAAAAGATTTACTTATGTCTTTATATATTAAAGATCAAAATTTTATAACCCAGCATCATAATCTGGCTTTATCCAATCTAATCAATAACCAATCATAATTGCCATAAAAAGGAGTTATTTTATATCTATATAAATAAAAAACATATTCTCCAAAAAATTTCGAAGATTTTAAATTACAAATTCTTACATGTATTTCAATTTCAATTGCACAGAAAGGAATGCAGTTGTTTTTAAATTTAAATTTCAAATTATTTACAACAGGGATGGACAACTTCCATCTTAAAGGAGGTCAAAGAAAATTCAGTAATATCATTGGAGGGCCACATGACCACGCACTTCGAATAACTGTATAAATACAGACGCTACAAAGGATATTAAATAAGAACAAATATTATAAGTATTTATATCTGTATGTTTATTGCACCAACAATGCAAATATTTTCTGCATATAAATGCATTTTTACAGGTCCTCAATAATCAAAAATGATAAAAAAATTGCCAAAAAAGTGCAAAGAGGAATTTTAACTACTTTATATAAGAAAGTTTGCTTAAAAACTACTTAATACAAATAGCTCACATTCTATAATGGCAACATTAAATGAACCTAATGAGAGACCTGTGGTTTGCCCTGCTGGCTCACAATGGATTGGATGTCAATGTCTATTTTTGTGGCCTCAATGCTCATAAAATGAAACAGAGTATCATCGGTGAGTCTGTTTCTCTCTTTGCATTATATGTGATTCATGGTGGAAAATGTAAGTGCTCCCAAAAAATACTGGCCATTGAGAGAACAAAATCTGTGAGACGTGGAAAACGTGCCTTAGGAAGAAGTCTCCAAATGAAATTCCCCTCTCTTTGCAATTTACTTGTAAAAATCAGACTGTTTCCCTTCCCTGATTTACAACTATTTATATTCATAATCATGATGGATATATGTATATATATATTTTTCTTCCTAGCCTTAATCAATAAAAGAATAAACATTAAAAAAAAACTAATTGTTATTTGCATTATACATAAAAAGAAATCGGAATCATTAATATAGATTCTATTTGAATCAGCTAAAATTTTAGTATATGTTCATTAGTGTGTCCCAAGAAATAAAACATAATTTTTTTCCCCAAAAATTTGAAATATACCCACCATTTTTTTTAATTTGATCTCAGCTACTCAAATATGAAAAAAAATAAAAATAAAAAATCTCTAAGACAACGATAACAGGTGCCAACGAGAGCTTAAAGTCAATTCGATGACTTGATCGTAGGGTGGAATGATAAATTTTATTTTTATTTTTGTTTCTTTATTGAGACAGCAAATAATTTATAAAAACTAGAATTATCTAAAATTTTCTTGTGCATTTACAAAAATATCATTAAACATTATAGTTTAAAATTTCTTCACCAGATTAAGGCCTACAAACATTAAATATTCATACATCTTAACTAAAAACATTAGCATATAAAATCAATAAAATACAAACATAAAAAATTAATAGCAAATATAGCTTTTCAACCAACAACTAGCTCGTTTTTTTTTACTCTTTCTAAAAAGTTTAAGTATCTTCTGAAATATCCCAAAATGTCTTGATGCGTTAGATGAATGATATGTAAGGATATCAGAGGCCCAGCCCCAAGCACCCTCGATCGCCCTAGGGATCTTCAACTCGAAGGTTCCATATCTTTCCACTGCCAAAATTAAAATAGCACGAATATCCACCCCAACCACGAGTTCTCCTACAGTTATATTCTTAGCTAACAGTATTCTAGCTCTTTACAGTTAATAAAGCATTCCCTATCGACCTAGCTTTAGGAGTACTTTCTTTCTTTTTTGATGACATGCCGAATAGAATTATCGCCATTATTATATTAACTTTATTGTCCTCCAGACCCTTTTGGTTTAAACTAATAAATTATCTCAGAATATGTAATTGTGGACATTGTGAAAAAGCGTGTCTAATAGTATTGAATAATTTACCACTATCTTTACATCGAGTGCTGAAAAACAAAATTCCTGTGGCTATCTGAAATTGAGCTGTGAATTTTCTTTCATCAGCAATTCGGGCAGTCGGATACATAACCCTATGCATCCAATTACGAGATAGATTTAGTTCCCTAATCCATCCATCGCACCTTGACGACGCAGATACCTCTTCTGAATTAGAAAAAATCATTTTCAAATGCCAAGGGACGGGCACATTGTGTAGCTTGGCATGTATAATGAGAGGAAATTTAAACTTCCCGGTAAAAAAAAAAAAAAACAGAGTGAACACTAATATCATGTATTGTTAGCTGATTTTTTGTAAGTGCCTCCCATTTCAAAGACATAGGGTCACGTTAATTATTAAAAAAAGGTTTCTTTCCAAGATTCTTATGAATTATATCCACAGTCGTTCAACAATCGTAAGTGGGAGTCGCTTTCCAACAAACCCTTTGTGTTGCAGCAAGCATAGGGGAAAAGTCGTCGATATATCCATTTATAAGATCAGATCCAAGTATAACATATTCATAGTATGGACTTGATGTTATCACATATCTCCACTCCATGTTGATTTCTTAGTCTCTTTAAAGCGGAAATGTAATTCCGATGAAAAATATTCTCTAACCAAAATTTTTCCTCCAATATGGCATCCTCCGCCAATATTGGTAAAGACATAGCCTTATACAAAACATTCGGAATAAAAAAAGTGCTATAAAAGTCTATTCTTTTTTGAAGGTTAAAATTGCGCCAGCCTTTGATAAAATTATTGACTCTCGTTTTTAGTTCCAGCCCATTTCATTCTGAGGGAACAGATCCCACCCATTTAATGCCTAGAACAGTTATCATTTTCTTTGGTCACATCATCGGCATAAAGATCCATGAGATGTTTAATATTTCCAAAACTGACACCGAATCCTTGATATTTTTTTGTCATTGTGGTTCTTAGCTCTTCTATTGCAGCTGCAAAGAGCCGGGGGGAGCGAAGGACAATCCTTCCGACAGCTTTTACTCAAGTAAATCGGTCCGCTCTTTTTACTTCCAACAGTAACTGTCAATGATATCATAGCTAGCAATGCCTTGACAGGGTTAAAAAAACGTCTAGGTAGTAGTTTTTTCACCGATCTCAAAATGTGAGAATGACAAAGGAAATTGAATGCTTTTGAAAAATCTATCTCAATAATAGCTCCAAAACGCTTGTTCCTATCGACTGCTTCAATTAAAATATTCCGGGAAATGTCAGATATTTTTCTTCCTGTTAGAAACCCTTTTTGCTCTGGGCCTATCTTTTTATTCAAAATAGGTTCAATCTAACTTGCCATCACTCCTGAAAGTATTCTCTATGTTTCGTTTAGTATAGTGATTGGTCTCCAATTGTCAAGGTTTAAGCCATCTCCCTTTTTGGGGATTAGAACAATTCGTCCTTTAGTTATAGCTTCTGGCAGATATCCCTTCTTTTCCATAAAGTTTCCCATTTTATATAAATACGGGACAATCTCTTCTCTGCATGTTGTAAATATCTTCCCCCCAATCCCATCGGGACCAGAGGCGTTATTATCTTTAAAGTTTTTCCTAATATATTCAGATAATATCTCGATAGAGGTTCTTTGCCTTTTCCTTTTAGGGAAATTACTTCTGAACTCACCAACTAACTTCTGGAAAGTTTTACGAAATCCCTCTGAAATGTCCTCTTGCTTTTGTAAAGTTTTACCCCCTTACTCTATTCTCTTTATTACTGAGTAATTATTTTCGTTGGTAAGGTTTTTAATCCTTCGTAAGGGATTATTTTAATTTTTATTTTAGCCCTCGCTTCTAACTCGGCGATTTCCACAATCCTGAACGAATTATAAAACTCAGAAGTTATATTTCGTTGAAAAAGGGAATCGATGTTCAAGGTACGTCCTTTATTATTGTTAAAATCATCCATCGCTTTTCTCTTTTCACTAATACAGCTTCTAGCAGTACTATATATTGTGCGTTTAAGGGAAAAACATAATTTTTTACAGAAAATGAAAAATTAAAAAAATTTGCAATGTTAGTTCTCATTTTATTTTGTATTTTTTATCATCGATCAACCACAAAGGGAGTTTCCGGTGCCTTGAAGAAGTTTCGAGTACAAAACTAACCACTATTATTTTTTGATCGGACAATGGTTCAGAACTAAAAAAGGCATTCTTTTATTTTTATAAATGAATTTTGACGCAAGTGCTAAATCAATTCGTGATATTGATCGGCCCTCTTCTCCATGACACATTATCACTGGGGCTAAAATAGGCTGTTAAGTCAATCAAATTTAATTCACATATAAGTTTCTCCAGATATTTTTTATTTTGATATGAGTTGCTGACACAATGTAGGTCAACGTTAAGGTTTTCCTACGAGTAAGATTGGTAAATTATTACCTTTACAATTGTTAATAATGACCTGGAAGAATGATTGACCCTTCTGACTATAAGTATTAATTAATTCAAATTTAGCCTGTTCAGTGGATTTAAGATTTTATGCCAGTCACTCGCACTTGAGTTGTAGTTGGGACATGTGGGATCACCAAGAGATTTAGAAACCAAGGACAGAACTCCTCTATTTGAACCCGAGCCGCTAAAAAATAGTTAAATCGTCTTGGAAGACAGATGGCGCAATCATCCTTACATGACGAGGATACTATAGCTTTGATGTCCTGAAGACATATAACAACTGGATAAAATGATAATAATCTTTTCATTAAAGCATGGCATGATCAACGACTCTTGCTCTCTCTCTCGTATTTAGCGACAGGCTCTTTCCAATACCCATATTCTCTTCAATATTGCTATTATTAAAACTACTATTAACTGTCATTTTGGTATTACTCATGAGAAAATAATGTAAAAAATAGAAACAAAATCAATAGAAAAAAACCACCCGTCATTTAATGGGAGCTCCTCAATTGCTTAAGGGGGTTCTCTTCTTGGTCAGTACAAGTGATTATTATTTCATTTTCTGGAATGTTTTCTTCACTAGTTGTATTTCTCCTCCCATCTGAATCTACCACATTATCTGTGTTATCTTTAGTCATGTCAACAATAATGGAAGCTTTATCAATTTTTCCACTTTTTTTTTTATTGTTATCAATTGCATTGTCTTTGAATAAAACTTCCTTAACTGACTTAGGATAATCTCCCCATTTCACAAACTGATTGATACAATTTATTGCAAAGTGACCTGTTTCGTAACACTTTGCACATGTAATTGACTGATTTGCGTAGCTAATCCGGGTCTTTAAACCTCTAAAACCTATAAATCCTGTAAGATGAGGTTTTGGTATCAATCCAAGAACAAAATTCCCTTCATTAAGGCCCTTTAATCTTCCATCAATAAAATCAATCTCTGTTGCAGGTTTTACAATTTCGACGAAACTTTTAAATACATAACATCCACTTGGGGAGGGTGAATAGTTATTTTCTCTTCAAATACAATAGGATTTCCAGACTCGTCTTTACGTTGGGCTCTTAACCCTCTTACAACTCCTTTAATTCCCCTATCCCTTTCATGGGCTTTCCTTATTGGAAAGGTATCGTCTACGTGAGAAAAGGCAATACTAATATCTAATTATCTTTCAGTACTATAACCACCATAAGGCGAGAACCAGGACAAATATGAATTCCTTGAAGAAGGAATGTGTACCTCTTCAAAGTTCCGAAAATTAAGTTCTCAACTTTTGGAACGGCTGGCCGTTTAAGAATGCCACCTCCATCATTGCTTGTTATATAAATAATTGTATTTCTTCTAATTGCTTTTGAAGCCAAATCTTTTTTCAATGCATTTAATGCTATGTTACCCACTAGATGATGATTCGTTCATTATTAAAGCGTAAATTTCTCGGAACTTTTTCTTATATGAAGTGATAAACAAATTCATGCAACCTCATGCAATTCATGCACATGATCGATGTCAATAAGAAATTAAAGATGATATGCGAAAATTAAAAAATCACAACTATTCCACCTGCATGATATGTATCTCACTAAATATACAAACAATATCTCTAGAGTTTGTATCAATATATCAGTTTTTTATCAATTTTGAACGATAAACAAAACAATATCACTTTATATAGAGTAGGGTGGACCGATGAAAGTTGGAACACGTCTTACTGAATTACTTGGAGATACTTCAAATTTGACAAGCCAAAGTTTTACACAACAGACACACATTTATTTACTAATTGTAAAAACGAATTAAAATACAATTATGATAAGTACTTTTTCTTTAATCTTTATTTGAATGCAAATTTATCAGTCCACCCCAAGATCAAATCATCGAATTGACTTTAAGGTCTCGTTGGCACCTGTCTTAGAGATTTTTTTTCTTCATATTTGAGTAGCTGAGATCAAATAAAGAAAAATGGAGGGTATTCATTTTTGAAAAATTAATTTTAATTTTATGGGACACCTTAATCTATATGTCTAAATAAAACTACATTAATACTTTAGAAACATTAATATACCAACGTTTTATGTTATTAACACTGGAGGAGAACATTTATGTTTTATAACGTCTTTTTATGACCAGGTTGATATTCATCCAATAATAAAGTATTATTTGTATCTTAGTCTATTATTAGCCTTAGCATTTATGAAAAAACTTTGCCTCTATAGGAACACATAAATTTTTATGCCTTATGACATTACGTTAAGTATTTCCTTATCTACGAGTACCTATGCTGAGTGCCACTACTGTGACTCAAGTCATTTTTTTGCCTTATTATTTTCAAAAATGCGCCATTTGTTGAGTAATCTTAAATATATATATATATATTTTTTTTTTTTTTTTCAGAGAACAAATTTCAATGCTCACCTGAACTGTCATGGATATACGATTGGAACTTAAAGACCAATGCCATTTCGGACCAGGAATCCGTACAATGTCACTATGATAATTCCAACTACAATGGAAATATACTCCTAGTGATGGAATACTATTCAAAATTTGTCAATCCATCTTGCCCCTCGGATGTGGGATGCACTTGCGCATTACTCTCCGTTCAAGAGAAGATGGTTCATTCAACAGATCGTACTTACTCTGTTCAAGTCAATTGTGCCGATAATGGTCTCAATTTCTTTCCTAAACTCCCTAAACATACGAGGAGTGTGGACATATCTGGAAATTTGGTTAGTATCAATTACACTCTCTTTATATATTTTTTTTTCATTTAAGTTGTACATATTTGCAGAGGGGGATTTGTTTTTATTATTAGCTAGCGTTAGTACCCGGAGTTGTTAGATGTCGACCAACAGACAAACTTGTTTTTATTAATATAGAGTTCAGGTAAATCCGGACCATCCTTAACTAAATCCTGAACAATAAGGAAAGTATTTAACTCCGTTATTTCAATTTTAAAGTGAGAGATTAAGCAATAGATTTCAGTTAGTTGCACAAATTTTAATTCCAAACAAGTATTTACGATGTAGGAGACCCGAAGGAACGCCATCATCGAACTTTCTTGTGCGTGACACAGTCTAGCATACAGCAAAAAGATGCTTAGATATCTTAAAAGCACAGTTTACGACGTCTACAACCACAAGAAGGAGGAGCGGGTGTATAAGAGATAAGCCCCCAAGTCCTGGAGTTATAAATAACACACTCCCATATTCCTTGTAGGCTTGAAACACTCCTTGAAGTCATCTTCTGCAACTCTGATTAATGTTATTTACAAAAAGCGCCAAGTAAGCCGTGCAACAGTCTCCAGAGCTATAAATATCGACCTGAGGATAACGTCATACTGCTTCTACAAAAGACGTATCCTTACAGACAAAAAGAAGGCCATCTGGGCTCCCCACGAGAAAACATTGCTGAACGATTTGAAGTCCTATGATAACTGAATCATCTTTTATTTAGATGTGAAATAATGGACTGTCGACAGATTTGCGACATCTAGAACGACAGATGGTTGGGCACAGAGAGAGTTATTGTCCGCCACGTCTTTAAAACAAAGTTTCCAGGCAGTATTGGGATCTCTGGGGTAATTGAAAGCAACGGCCTCCATCTTCTTTGAGCCAAAGGAGGGGGTGGGTCCCTAAACGTACTGTGTACTCCTGTATGAGCAAGTTATATATTGGATGAAAGCTGAGGCTTATGGTGTTTTGTTCCTGTTTCAATAAAACTCAGCCCCCTTTGACAAGGCCCACAAGCCCCAAAACTTATTTAAAGAAATGAAGGTATAATTTTGATACCCCCCCACCCGGCCCTCTTTCTTTCCCATGGATTACTTCTTTTAGAAGGAGTTAGAGAGGAAAGTCTCTACCAATTCACACAACAACAACGACTCCTTGAAGGCCTCCATCATTGACTACTGGAAAACAAATTTTCCTCTGGGGACGTGGTCAAGGCCTGCAAATCCTATAGGCCTCGTATTGATTGAATGATTAGCCAAAAGGGCAAACACATTCAATATATTTTTTCTTTTGTATTGTTATAACTTATAAATCAAATATAAACCTCTTCTAGCTTCCCTCATTGATCAGGCTGCAATTAAAGGTACTCCGGATTTACCTGAATGATCCTGTATAATATAAGTCTCCTCAATAAATATTCAGTGTTATTCCCGTTTTTTAATGAGAACACTCACACGTAGTTACTCTATACTTGGACGTTCTATCCTAAATAATGAATGAATAAAGATAACAGCTTGATAAAATTATACATATTGTTTAGGCTGCCATCATCAACAAAATTCGTATGCTAAGAAAATACACCAGATTTACAACCCCAAATATATGTACTCTCCTTTTCCTTTCTTTTTTGATATTGCGCTCTGAACTGTACTATACACACTCGTTGTAAAAAAGGATAGTTCTGCAGACAAACTTTGCTTTATTAATATAAGCTGTACTTGTCACAACTAGTAAAAATTATTTGCATTCTGATACTTCTGTTTTTAGTAAAAAAAATGATACTTTTTATCTACTTATTCAGTCATTTTTTACCTACAAGTATAGATTTACATTAAATAATGAGTTTTCAAAAATGCATATACATTTTTGACATCTATGAGTAACAGAAATAAAATAAATAAAGTTAAGTACCCTACGGATGTTAACTCTTACATTAATACTCGTAAATTTTATTAGTGTTATTTTTTATAAACAAAAATAGACTTCAATAACTTTTTGGATATTATTTAAACCAAATTACGCACTACAAAATAGACAATGCATTAAATGAGTAAATTAAAGGCTCAAAATAAATTTAGGAGCCTCATTATGTATATGTGCATACTCGTACATCTTTTTTTAAATTCGATTTAATAGAGTTGAATGTTGCATTTCAATATTATTCTTGTTCTTCATATGTAATAAAATCATATAAATAAATAATTTTTTCTTCCTTTGTGTTAATAATTTGGTTTTATTTTATTCTTTATGTATACATGGGCTGCACAGAAGTGGGACATAGAAATCCCCACTTTTTGATAATTACAATTATCATATAGCAGCCAATATATATATATATATTTTGTCACAGTTATTAAAAACGATATCAACTACTGAGATTCGAGTTAATGTTTTTCCTTATAGGTGGAAATTAGCTAATCGTATTTTTAAAAAAACTGAACACAAAACCGACCTTTGTGGAGTTTACTTGTCTTTCACTATTCAAAATTAAATAAATATGTCAAATAATACCAAAAAAATTATAATAACTGCTGGCCAGTCTTATTTGTTGGGATAATTCTTATTTTATTTACAGATCAATGGTTCTGCTTTTGAAATTCTCGACGTCATTGAGCAAAATTATGATGAAGTCGATAACTTGACGATAAATGATAATAAATTGGAGAGTCTTCCAGAGAAGATTTTGGAGATGAAACTCGGATTAAGCTTCAGTGCTAGGAATAACAAATTAGAAACAGTAAGGAGTAAAAACATATAATTAAATTTGAAAACATTTATGTATCATTATGATTGCTTTCAATGACGACAACACTTATTTTTTCTAATTATGCGTATGGCTTCATTTGACACAGTTACAATGTTTGATTGATTAGAGTGCCAAATATTTATATTTTTCATTGTTTTGTTGCTATTCAATGCAATTAGAACGTATTATACTCGTATATGTTTGTTCTATACATATATACAACAAATATTTTTTAGCATCAAGATTGGGTAACATTCTAAAGGCCTAAAATCAGAAATAAAATGACTGCATTATATTTATTTACTGTTGAATTAAATGATAAATATTTATTGAAACTTACTTTGTTGTTTCATGGAGCTTCCCCCAAATATTTATATAACTGTTATCAATACAGTGTGGGGACACAAAAATTTTAGTAGCATGACTTAATTTGAAAAATGTGAATTTTTATGGAATCAAGAAAATACAATTCAAAACCCATTTGTGATATGCTTAGCTACTATTTTTAGTTACATTTTTTGTTCAACGTTGACACACCGGCAAACAGATTACCAACTCTGGACAATGTAGACGTGGCGTATTATGCTGTCATGATTGCAGTTCGTAGTGAATCCAAATTTGGATAAGAAATGTGATAGATTTTTTTCTGTAAGACTCCTAAAACTACAAAGTCCATGGGTTTGAGGTCAGGGCTGTAGGAAGGACTAGAAGAGAAGGCCAGAATTCAGCCATATTGTTGCTGCAGAAGCTTTGGTTCTTCTCGGCTGCATAGAACTGTAGTGTACTTCTTGGCATCGACATCAGAGTGGAGGAGATGGCATACGCGTTTCCTTTTTTGTTGGTGTTCCGATATTTTTACACTTAGAGATATGGATAAAATAAAACCTCTTTATGTTTGTTTGAGCTGTAATTTGTTTGTTTAAATAAATCTCTTAATTAAAAATAAGGGGGATAATTAAATGGTACTGAAAGCTTTGGGTTCCCACTCTCTAAATAGATTATTTAAGTATTTACATTTATTTGGGGAGCTCTAGCGATTTAATTAGAAACGTTAGGAACTTAAACTCCTTCATAATTATACTTTCCTCCTTAAACGAACTTTAAAAAGGCTCTCTAATTTTGCTATTCTTTGAGATGGAGAATCCTGTAATTTTGCTATTCTTTGAGATAGAGAATCCTGTAATTTTTCAAGGAAAAAATGAGAGATATACGTTATATATATATAAACTCCCTCTTAACTCAGTCATATTTAGCGGCGCCGAAACTATTGGGGACCAAAGAGCTATCTGCCGTCTTTTGACTTTTTTAGATTCAGTGTAATACTTTATAATAAAAATTTGCAAGATTGCGTTACTATTACGTCACTATTTTATAATTTGCTCCCACCCCTTCTTGTAAGTAAATTCTGCCAATGCTGGGCATATTAATGTAACAAGGATATGCAAATCTGTATGTTTAACATCTGTGCTTCTAAACTCTATCTTCCGAAAGAATTTAATGGATCTTGTTTGCAAGATTAGGCTATTCATTCTATGAATACCTTCAATATCTAATTCACGGTTTAATCTCTCACCGGATTCTGACTCTACCCAATTATCCTATGGAGACTATTTTTATTATTCGATTATTTGTATCAAATAAGTTAAAACAAATTTAGAAGCAACCTAAAAATATTATGTTGCCTGTTTAGCTCATAACTACTTATATATTATCGATGACATAGACACCGGAATCAATTTACAAGTGTGTGTGTGGGAGGGGGGATAATACCATAATTACGTAACTTGTCATTGTTATTTCTTTCTCCATAAGTGGGGGGAGTAACGGACTCTTGACTCGCTAATCCACTGACTTCTTATCATGGAGAACAGCTAATGAAGGCAAGTTTTGTCTTTTATAGAAGCTTTTTTGGTTATCGCATCTTGATTGATGACGTTTCTCTAATTAAGGATTGCTTTAATATGTTCTACTTATGCCCTTGTCAAAAATTATGGTGTATGACAACATCCCAATTTAATATTTTTCTGCATTTTCGTACTTTAAAAGTTAAGTATATAAAATACATGCTACCAAGTTGACAACAATTTTGAAAAGAAAAAATGTGTACCAAGCTTACAGTGTTTAAGTCTGGCCTATGTATTCCTGATACATACAACATTCTTCAAACTACTAATGAACTAGAGGAAGACTCTTAATTTTTGTGTGTGCCCATAATACAAGTGTTTACATAAAATTATATCCTTGAAGTAATATAAGGTTAATGTAAAACTAATAAGGAAAGAAATTTGTGTAAGAGGAGAAGTTAAAGTTACTTTTAAAGAATTGAGGGCATCATCTTCTGATACAATTACCCTTCTATATATATTTCTTTTAAAAACCGCTAAACATAGGATAAGAACAAATATATTTTATTTCCTACATTGTACATACCTATATTGAGAACTTGTCCAATTTATTTTGTAGGTACAACTCTTGTCATAATAGTTTAATATAAGATTATCATTGTATCATATCGTTTTAATTAAAAAATAGAGCTCTATTTATGTGTCTTAAGGATATTAAATAATTAGTTTAAAAAAATAAAATACATTTTTGTAGGTAAATATATGAAATGAGTAATGGATGTTTAGGGGTAAAACTCATTGATGGGATATAGCATTATGGGATACGCTATAGGGGATGGAACAGGAAAAATAAAACAAATACATTAGTTGTCATAACAAACATAGCTACACAATAAAACTCGGAATATTTTGGAAACCTTTCGTGAAATGATATCAATAATAAGGTCAATAACGGTTTGTAACAATTATACTCAAATATAAATGACCGGGGGAAAATGGGGAAACAACATTACAAAAAATACTTAGATTTCATTTACAATTATGATATATTCACAATGCTCATGCAATTTTGATGTGTTTCTTTTATAATTCAGTAGTATAATTTTTCTTATCAAAGTTTATCCATATATTACTTTCCTGAACATTATTCCTCTTTTCTTTAACAAAATTTATCATGAATACGGATAACATTTTCCATGCGATAATGTATACTTTGTGACAGAAGGCATGACCAATTTTTTATTTTTTTATTGGTACTATTCATTAATTCTTCCACCTCCGTTTGCTGAATAGCGGCAGCAGCAAATAAAAATTGATTATATAATTAATTTTCAGAGTGTATTGTTTTTCCAAATTTATTTATCGAAATTGTTCACCAAATAACTGTTATAGGGAACTTTTCTTATGTTTCAGAGAATATTAACTATTAACATTTTAAGCAATTTAGTATTAATATTCATATGGTATTTCTAGGATAATTCTTTTCACCCTAACTTTTTCATTGACCTTCATACATTCATCTCTCTCCTTTAGATTCGATGAGAACCTATTTGAACATAATGTATTCTTTGTTTATTATTAACCAAAATGACCTGTTTTACAACCCAGATCAATAAAGCAATCTGATATTCTCACAAAAATTTAAAGCTAAATAAATTTTAAGAGCTATTTAAAAAATATATATTCATGATAATAACTTATCCATTCAATGTTCTGTCAAAGGATTAAGTATGTTAAGTTATATAAAATAAGAAGTGAATGTTATGAATTATTTTTCATTGTTTTTATATTTCTATTGAGTAATCTGCATATTACACATAGCTATGTTTATTGTATCTCGCAACTTTTACGTGGAGAGGCCATCAGGTTGTGGTTAGTCCTCCCCATTATAAAATTTTCATTGAATAATTGTTGAGAATAGTTCACAGTCTTACAAGAGACTTTAAACTTGTCATAGTGGCTCAAAACCCTAAAAAGAGAAATAGAAGAAGAAGAATCGACAGTTGACAATGTAATATATTGTATATTTTATTTTAGTAACGCCATGCAAATGAAAGTCAGCCATTTTAGTAGAGGCATAAACAATCAAATTTTATAATGATTAACAATCCTTTAAAAGGTAGTTTGTTGATTGAATTTGTCTGTTTTGTTTAATCATTGCATCAAGAATAACCCGTCTACGAGTTTTGTTTTGTTATAGAAGCTATGACATACGTAAAAACGTTTTATTGAAAAATATGAAAATATCATGGTTTTTTACAATTTTTACAGGCATCTATTTTTATTTACATATTGAATATGTGGATTAAAATTGTTAACACTTTGGGGAAGCTCACGGATGTTATGAAGCTGTCAATCAAGGGATTAAATAAACAAATTATTATTCTTCCAAATATAATGTAGATCGTGATGAAATCATTAAGTTATGAGTAAAAATATAGCATTCATAAGGAAAAACACTTATGTATTTCATAAATACAATTAATAATGAATGTATGAATATTCTTTTTTTTCTGGACAGGCCAATAATTGATAAAACTTCGACATTGGAGGCTATATAAACAAGTCACAATCAAAAATAGGCCACCAAGGAGTACAGTTAAGTGAAAAGAGATCATCATAATAGGGTCGGACCCATATGTATAGGACATATGTTCACAGATTTGCAAAAACAATAAAAATACACAAATACCGATGCAAATATCAATAGGGGAATATATAATTCTTTGAAGTATTTTTGTTTTGCTAATTATTTGCCTATTTCTATGTATGTCATTGAACATATCTTATTATTTTTCAAAGTGTGTTGGCAAATAGTTATAAATATACATTTTTCGAAATTTTGGAATACATTAAATTTTGTAAAAGTAAATTATTTAATGTTGTTTCTATTCTAATACAAAAAAAAAAAAAGTAAATTTTATAATATCATAATTATGATCACTACGAATAAGATAAATTTACTCAAATTGATGACTGGATTAATATGACCCGACAGACTTGAGTGACATAAAGAAGATGCGCTGAAGTAACTTTCGAGTCAAAAGTTGAGAATTCCGATTCGAATTTTTAGGGTGAACAATTATTTCTTTTGGATTAAACGATTTTTTAGTGTTTATTGATAAAAAATTATGTTTGCAAAGTTTCATCCTTTAAATGCCATATTAAGACATTTATAAGCCGTTTATAATTACTTTTTTTTCAACAAAATCGGCTGATTTAAAAATTTGGATTATCCTCCTAACCAGACTCATAAGACGTAAACTAACAACCTAACTTTTTGGTGTTCTTTATTATGTTACAAACAATCCCATAATGATGACAAGTGATTATTTTCTTTACGTACACAATTACATTATATAAACTATATCATTTACTAATAAGAAATACATTATATACACAACATCATGGTCAATCCCATATTAATAATGACTCTTCCGTCTAGTATCTTGTGCAAGAAAGAGCGATGTTCCAACCTGTTTATTAAACTAAAGTATCCCAGGATTTATTAGGTGACTTCATTAGGATCTTTTATTAATATTTTTTTTTTTTGCAAACTTGCAAATATTTTTTTTATTATTTAGATCAGATAGAAAAATGCCTAATTATATTTCCTGGACCATAAAAATAAAAATATAACCTTTTTTCTTTGTTTGTAAAGTTCAAACCTTTCATTAAAATTGGATAATTGTTATTTTATAACAAAAAACTAGGTAAATACAATTAAATTTTCTACATCTGAAATGGCCTTAAAATTCAGTTTTCTGTTTACATCCTACGATAATATATGGGCTATAATAAGGAAAATACTAATGATTAAAATACAATAGTTGTACATTGTACAATATAATTAAATATTCACATATTTATCTGCTTTGAACCATCAAATAATCTTACAAAGGGTACTCAAAATTCAAATTTAAATCTTCATATTGAATTATCAACATTTTGATTGTTAAATCTCTTTTTTATGTGTAATATCCACTGAGAAAGAAAAACATACAGACTACAAAGGGATTGCAATTGACAGTTGGGCATAATAAGGGTTTAGTAGATTAAAATCTTTAGCCTGATGCAATGAAGTCAGCAATTGCTAATGGTATACACAGAGATACTATAATACCTTGAATTACGAGTGCCAGACCATACAACTTTTTGAGATATATGCGTGTTGAGAGTTGGTGAAGAGGCGCTAGAACCACTTCAAGCTTATTAAAAAAAAAATGAATGGAAATTGCTTTGACTTAGAAGCTATTTCTAGGAGGAACAAATTCAACTCATAGGTGAAGGTATTACTGAATATTATTTAATGTCCATGTATAAAGGTTTAGTATTAATTATTTTAACATATACAAAATCAAATAAGTTGATTGGTTTACTTATTATTATCCAATAAGTGTAAATAAGATTTAAATGCTAATTAAAGAAGTTCTAAAACTGTGAATGTAAGAAGAACAAAAAGTGTGACGTCATATACTCTTTATGTCAGCTAATATCCACCACTTTAAAATCCTTGATTTCTTCCAAGTAACTTGTTCATTTATTCAGAATAAATAATAAATATATTTGAGTGTTTTATTGAAATATATATATATATATATATAATAATAATAATAATAACTATTATACTTTGGGCACATACCAAAAAATGTATCTACAAAAAGTATAAGATAACTTCCTTTTTTGCACCAGTGAACAAGTTTTGAAATAAATTATACACGCTCAAACATGCAACATTTATAAAAAATGCCAATTGAGGAAAACTTCCGAGTGTCTCCTTCAATCCCATCCTTAATTTGTATATTATATTCGTAGTTCACAATTGCATACAACTGATTTTTTTTGCAATAAATCATAGTTAATCATAATTGGATTATTAATACACTTATACAAATATGTTGTTGCAATTCAGGGGAAATCAAAATACAAAATCAATTTATTTTATTTTAACGTTCAAATAAATATATTTGAATTGAATAATATTTTTGCAACTTCAGTCCATTTTTAAAATTAAATGGACATATCTTTTTTTTTTTTTTAAAGAACTAGAAGACTTCCTTAATTAGAGTTTAGAACTATTTATTTTAAAATTTAAGTATATTTTCTACCTATACCTTTTAGTGTCACATCGTAAATTTTGAAATTATAGTGTGCCCTTACTCATTCCTGGTTCTTCATTTGTGGATTCAATCTTTCGCAGTTATTTTTTTTTGTAAATTATTATTATTTGCGGTTTTAATTAAGTAAATATCATCAATTTCATTTATATAGTTTTGTAGCAATATAAACAAAAATATTCCCGATATACTTTCCTACAAAAATGGCTTAAGGGGGATTGCCACATTTATCATGTGTGTGCACGCAATTTATTATTTTATTATAATTTTATTCAAACCGAAGATACTCTTCGTATTTCTTATTTGGAAGAGAGAAAATGACACATTAGTTAGTTTTCTATTTCAAGAATTTAATTTATTATCACTGAAACTTTCAATTTGCGTTTTTTTCAAGATTGAATAATTGCATGTAAAATATAAGTGCATATTTGAAATTGGCATAACATTGTGCAAGAATAAACGTCCTTTCAAGTGGATTCCATATCTTTTCTTTCTCCAAAGTTGTATAAAACCAATAAAAATGGTAAAATACTCAAAAAATCAAATCGAAAATACTCGATACCAGATTTAATCGTTACTTTTTGTTGACTTGAGTAATTTAAATATAGCTGCTGTCTTCAAACGACATTAAAGCTAATTTATTAGTTTAGATTGCGAGGGTTAAAATCATTATTGGGGTTTACTCATTCACAGCATATTCTTCTCTATATTAGCTGCAAATAACAATGACTTGCAGTATTTATCCTAAGGATACAATTTTGAAGGTGTCTCAAAGGTTTGGATCTAAAAAAAAAGTTTTCTTTCAAAAGAAAGTAGGCATTGTGGGAGAAGCGTACTATTGTTTATGAAAGAAAATCAGGACCATGAGTCACTTTTTGGAGTAAACAAAATTATCTCTTCATTTATTTTTGTCAGTTGACCTTCTTTGATTTATGTGGCAAACTTAACGTTTTTAGAAAATTCCAACCGGTTCAATTGTCCGAATATAACTTAGTGTGTCAAAACTTCAACTAGTAAGAATAATAAGTTGTTGTTTTTTTAAGTCGAGGTTGCGAATGGAAAAAACGCACATCATGTTTACAAGTAAGCCATTTTTATAAAATGTTTAATCACAATGTGATCTTCATTGTATTTCTCAACCTTTCCTATTAAATAAGAAAGGGCTGAACAATTCTTCAACTTTTGGAATATTCGAATTTTTATATCAGAAAAATCTACAGCTTAAAAGAATTAATTTGAGTTCAAAAAATCAATATTCTAGATGCAAACAATTATTTATAAGTGGTTTTCTGAATTTTGTCTAAAAAGTAATTTCTTTAAAACAATAGAAAGTTTGTTGAAAAAACAATTGATTCTTAATAATATAATAAAATGCTCAGAATAACAGAAGGGAATGCATAGCAATATTTTCAATAAATGTTTAACGTTGGTTCTTGCGACAACTTCCTAATTTAAAAAAAAAAAAATATGTCTCTAAGATGGTAACAAAGTATACAAAACAACACCAAAAATAGGGAAACGAGTCGTAAGTCTTTTCGTACTCTTGTTTTCACGAAACCTCCTCCTTTTTTAATAGAATGATGGAGAATGTAGAGTAATTGAGATTACGTTCCGAGAGTAGTTCTGAAGTAATAACGAAGTAACTTTATGCATATTTATTCTGTTTAATAAATTATATATGTACCTATGCCGAAACGAATATTAAGGCTTCAAGCATTATCAAAAAGGACCGGGATACATGAATTGTACAACTATGAACAATCATTGCCGTAAATTCAAATCAACAACAATGCACTATTGTATTTTGCAATCCTAATAAACTTTATCAATGCATCGATGGATACATTAACATATATTATCTATTATCCTAATATGGCTTTTAGCAATGATAATGCATGCATTTTAGTATGTACACAAGAACAAAAACCTATAATTCAATATTTTAATTCCTCTCTTTTTCCTCTTGTAGATATCCTATGATATGTCACAAAGGTTGGTCAGAATTACTACTGTGGTCGAGCTCTCTGGAAATCCCTGGATATGTAGTTGTAGAAGTCAAATTACAGATGTGGTAAGTGTACAAATGAGGTTGCGTTAATTTTAATACATATCCAAGTTCCGGTAATTTGATCAATAGCTTTTGGAAACTTTGTACATGTAGATATCCAAACTTTTCTAATTAAATTTATTTTCATAATTATAGATCCTTATCGAGAAAGTTAGAGATAAAACTCGTCTCATCTGTGGTCCAAACTCTGACGGACAGTTACAAAATGAAAAAGTAATTATTTATAAAATTATATACGTTCCTACATATCACTTTTTTTCAGCGAAAGTCCCCCCATATACTTATAACTTATAAGTGTAGGCCGTTTTATTTATTGAACATATAGTTTAAAGTCAAAATATGAATTTACTTTATTTTAGACTTTTGCGAACAAAATAAAATTAGAGCACAAACTTTTTTTTCCTGTAAATTTGAATAATTATTTCATCAAATTACTTTTTGATTAAGTTAGGTTATTTGTACATATATGTATAGTTTTCCAATCCGTAGTAAAATTTTGTCAAATACTTCAAACAAAGTAGTCTATGCAGTGCACAGATGATCTATACCTATTGCCCTATATAATAATGGACTGTGGCTAAGGAAATGGAGGATCAGGCAAGAGATATGCATGATAGGCCCAGGCAATCAGTAATGTCAGTAATGGAAGGCCCGAGTTTTCTCTCATGGCATTGGCCTGGTCAAAGACCTAGAGTAACAGTCTTTGTCACAAATTACTCGTGACTTTTACCTAATCTGCATTAGTTAAAATGAGACTTGCTTAATGTACACTAATGACCATTTATTTTGAATACCAAAATTATAAAAAAAAACTGTCAACAAGAATCTACCCTCCTTGAATGAAAGTACAGAGAGAAGTGTAAATCTAGTCACAGTTTTTATTTAAGAAATTCAAGACAAGATGATGTGTCCAACACTCGAAACAGAATATGGGGAATCTCTCCAAAAATTATTTTATTTTTTATAAATATTTAGACGTAGGAATTATTTTAAGAAATACATGTTAAATAAAAATCATTATATATTGAGTCGATAATGCAGTGATAGAGAGTATAACCCCCAATATTAAAAGCGCAGGGGCTTTTATATTTTTTGCCTCCTCCAAATTTAGTTAGCTTTTTTTGGTACGTATGTAATTTATCGTCCACTTGAGGGATTTATGAGGTCGCATAGTTAGTTATAGAGTAACTCATGGTGCCTTGAGCGCTTCTAGCGGTTACAAAAAGTATTTTTGTAGTCATCTAGTTATGGTCAAAAATAGACTACTAAGTAGTGGTTCCGATACTTTGTTTTAACAATGGTCTTGTTTAAAACATGTATCTGGAGAAGAATAGTAAAGGATAAAACAATTAGCGAAAATGTATGAACGACGTTCATTTTCTCCTCGACCTCCAAGCCTTTTGATGCCCTCATCACATTAAGGATATTAACATTATTATAATTCCATTTTAATACAATTATTAACTTTTGACGGGAATTGAAATATGATTTTAATTTGTTAATTCATGTTATAGAATTCATTAATTTGATGAGTTCATTCAAATGACTTACATTGCTTAAATATATTTTAAGTGAACAAGCTCAATAGATTGAAAACATTTTTCATGATTCATGATTGAAATGGTGCATTTTTCATTAATTAAGTTAGAAAAAATTTGATTTTGTTCCATATGCAACAATCAAAGATACCTTGAATACGAATATAAGTTCGAAAATAGTAGCTAGAGGTTTTGAATCGATCAATTTTGAATAAATTACGAAATAATCATTTTAGTTATTATCTTTGTATCCTTAATCATCAATTACCATGTAAAATGGATATAATACTCGCATGAATGAGACAATTTTGGTCAGTGATAAGTCATTAGAGTACCTTTTACTTATTATTTTACAATATTTAATTACTATTTGGTTCGGTTTCGATCATTTATGTATGCCTCCATAGTTTTATAACATACCAAAAATTTGTAGCTTATAATTTATGTAAATTAATTATAATAAAATATTTTGTAGTACTTAATATTGCTTGACGTTTGATCCCATGATCAGTAAAGGAGTAAAGTGGTAAGTCTCTATTTTTGCAATATCTCAACTTATTTATTGCATATTATTTTATTTCTCTGTCTTTATGAACACAAATTAATGTATATAATTGGTACATTAACCGTTTTTTCTTATTTTTTTTATAGATTATGAGCTTAAATCCGCAAATATTATGTGCACCAGCTCCCTCAGGAGAAGTTCAGGAAACTTTTTTAAAATTACTTTGTGTTTTACTTGCAATATTAATTGTGATCGTCTTTACAAAACTTGGATATGATTACTGGGTGTACCGTACTCGAGGGCAACTTCCATGGCTTGTGCTCAAGATGCCATGACTATTGTTTTAACACCTTTCAAATCACGTGTAAGAGAGGGGGAAACAGCATTGATAAGGAGACACGACTGTCTATCTAGCAATAGTTGATTAGAGACTTCAATATAAAGTCCTGTAAATGGATAAAAGAAGAACCTGTCCTAATACTCACCAATGACGGCTTAGAACTAATAATAATTATTGTTGTTGTTAATTATGTATGTAATTAAGGAAACGTGGCTTTTTTCATCCTTGTTATTTAAAATAATAAAATTATATAGAATAATATATTTATGTAGACAAAGAAATAAATTATTTTCTACGAAAATGTTGTAAAGCAATAAATCAGCCAGTTTTTTTATTCTCTTTAATATTTGTTCTTTATTACATAGACTCCATTCACTTTTAAGGAATTATGGAAATTTTATGTACTTAATGAGTAAAAACTCAAGCACAATAAATTCGATAAAAATAATCAACAAAAATTAAGTAAAAGTAATACAGCATATTTTGTTGTTAGTTGTCGATGTTTACAATTAACGTAACAATATGGAGTGCTCTGTTTGTTTACAGCCAAATATGCAATGCCTGGATATAGTAGGCATACACCTATGAAATGAGACTTTCGGGTATTGGTTCCTAGGTGTCACCAGTTAGACATTATAAACCGGTCCAAAAATCTAAATGCTTATTTCGACATGTGTCAACAATATTTAATTAATTGTTTGTTTAGTTTCATTGAACAACACACTTTTTTCGCTCGTAAAAGTGCCTAATTTTGTGCCTACAAACTACGATGTGCGAATATTATTAATTTTCTGTTACCAATTAAAGAAAAAACGCTTCTGAAGCACATACAATGCTTGTGGAAGCTTACGGTGGACATGTTATATTCTTTAGCATACTTTGAGAATTAAATTTGTTACCATTTTTCACAATAAACGTTCAAAATTTAAAAAAAAAGTCTCATTTCATAGGTTTATACCCGGTATACATACTTCGTTCCATGACGGGCTATCAATGATTGAGACTTAGCTATTGATTAAGAGTTCATATGGAGAACCATGTGCTTCTTCAGTTCTACTGGATGATTTTCATTATCCTTATAACAGTCACTAAAATCATAAGAAACAGCTTTTCTCTTTACACAATTTCAACAAAAAAATCAAAAAAAAAATCATGGCATTAATACATCAACAAGTTATTTTTTTATTTAAAATATCCTATTGCATAGAATTTATGTTCTAAAACTTTTTACAATGAATACCCCCTGAGAAAATTTTCAGGTACTATCATTATTAAAAAATTTTAAGGGAATGCTATTCAAAAAATTTAGGGACTTTATGTCTAAAAACCAGATGACCTTGTGTATTTGTTGACGTTTTTTTAAATTATAAAAACCATATTTCTAAAATAAAAAAACTCCCTTACTCAATCCTCTGCGTATTACAAAAAATAGAGTGTGAGAGCCCCTGGCACGCAACATAATGATTCTGGGTGTCAAAATTTTTATGGGTCAATCAACAATCATCTATATATGAATAAGAATATCCTTACACTGTGGTGGTCTTGGACAATTTTGACGGGAGAGACCATGTGTAAATTTTACCGTCCCTACAATACAATTTAAAATGCTATATATATATATATAACATTTTTTAAGGGAATTTCTTATCTTTATATTTTAAGAACATAAGCTTTAGATCTTCTTTCATTCAGAATCCTCATTCAAATCGTGGCCAATCAGTTTGGAGCCCCTTTTCTTTTCGACATAACAATTTTCCATGCAAATCATTTCACCTTGCTTCTTTTAGCGTTATTTAAACATATTCTTACAGAAATAATTCCAAGTAGACCAATTATACTAGTATTTATACTAATTAAATCAAATCATAAGGGATATATCATCCCTCATTAGTACAATTTTATCAATGATATTAAATAACTCAAAACAGCAATCAGAATCAACATTTGGATACATAAGTTTTGGAATCTTCAGTCTGCTTTGACTCTCTTATTATAGAATATTTTTACTAGATGTTATATTCGGATCACACTGAAAAGAAGGTGTGCTGAAAAAACTACACCGAAATTTTGCTACTGAAAAGAATCACAAAGAAATAAATGGCCTCTCTTCCAAATATATTTTTCTCTTCCACACCTCTTTAACAAAAAATGAATTTTCTGTAAAGATGAAATTAAAACGTCTAATCACCTAAGAATTATTTCATTTTATTAAATTTTGTTTTTAGATGGAACTTTGAGTCATTTTTTTATAAATAAATTGTGTTTAAGAAAAATCAAAAAAAAAAAAAAAAACATTCTGGATGAAAATTTGGTGGTTTTCTCGACCACTGCTCCAAAACTCAAAAGCTTAGTTTTTTTCATTATAAACTCATTTGATATAGTTTTTGTTTAATACTTTTTCAATTGGAAATTTGCCCACTTTGTTTAATAACAAAATACTTATATAAACATCTTAGTCTCCAACAACATGGCGTTGCCTTCGGTTTATTATTTTCTCTGTGACGTCAATCAAAATGTTCTATCTTACAATGTTTATCTTATTAAATAGAACAATTTCAATCTTCAAAAAACAAACAGAAAGGAAAAAAGGCTCAGAATCAGTTGATGGTTATTTAATTCTTTTTGTGTCTATATATTTTTCTTATTTTCATAGACTGTTATTCACATCTTAAAAAGAGAGGATTTCAGCTCAACCAATCAACATTCAAAACTTGAGTAAGGGAAAGAGTAAGAAAAGATCAACAGATGATAAAAGTTCATAGAGTGATCTTTTGTGTTAGTAAGATAACGCTATGATGTGACAAATAATAGGGACAAGTAGGGGGACTTGAAAATCTTATAAAATAAAAAATTATAAGTGTATGTTGTGTTTTTTGGGTTGATGTTTGCCATTTTAGGGGGCTATACAGCCAAATTCTATCACAATATATTTTTTTTCATTAATATTAAGGAAAATAGTGAACTATTGGATGTCAAAATGGGACGGGAAATCTATCCTTCCAGCGTCTCAAAAAATAATAATACGATTATAAACGTGTTCTAAATTTACCCAAAATCAAAAAAGTTATGAGGAAAATGAGAAATTGGTGAAAATTGCACTTTTGGTTTTTTTTTTTCAGGTAAAATAAAAAAAAAATGGATTTCCAATGGAATATTGGATAGTAATCCATATTAAAATTAGTTTATTCTTTCTAAAAATTTATATTGATCTGGAGAGAATGCAATTTAAACGTTAAAAAACCCACTGTATTTCAAGGTTTTGCTTGAAAATTGATAATGCTTAGTTTTGTTTAGTTCAGCTGCAATATTGTATGTGTTTTTATTTTTTAAATAAAAATAAGAAGTCATTGATATCTATGAGTACATTTTTGGTGTTATCACATATGACATCTAAAACGGTAGAATAAACCCGTCTGAAATTTAGCAAGTAGATCTATAAAATAACCAACCCTGTTCTTATGATACTTTTTTTAATCAAAATTAAACTAACTTTTCTTTTTTATAGGTTTCTGGGTATTTGAACGGTAAGTGAGGCTAATTGGTCCTTAATTTTTTGATGGGCTTTATTTATTCGATGGAGCTTGAGTAAACATAATAAATTCTTCGTGTTTTTAAAGCCCAGGGGATTTTTATTACATCCCGGGACCATATAATCCTGAATTCTCAAAAAAATAAAAATAAATCATCCAAAGTATAATAGATTTTAAGAATGAAAAAGCTCTTAAAAATAATATATTAACATACTCATTCATACTAATTTCAAGGGAGTAATTATATATAGTTGTAGAAAAGGAGATGGGAATATTTTAACGACCAATGTTTAACACGTAAAAAAGTATATTTTCTTCTTTCTATCCTTCTCTGTGTAGTCCAGGGATATAAGTTTCATTCTTATTTATCCCATTGTCTATGTAGCCTTCTCGGCACTGACACCGGCACGAAGGAGATCACAGAAGCGCTGGATTTTGTTGGTGTGGCTCCAACAATTTTACACTTAGAGACATGGTAAAAAAAAACTGTTTAATTTTGTACTAGCTGACGTTTAGTTGCATAATGAAAACTTGTAATAAAAAAATAAAAAAGGTGGATCAACGCTTAATTAAGTTTTGGGTCCCTACTTTATATCTCAATAAATAAATATAACTACACATATCACCTTAAAGTTTTCGAATCCTCAATTGGAGTTATTTCACAATTATTTATACCAAACTTTATGGATGTAAGTATAAATAATAAATATATTACAGAGTGGCTTCCTTACTTCTAGTGTTGCATCCTCAGAAGCGTAGGTGACAAGAGAGCAGGTGGTAAACTGCTCCGATCACCTCCCCAAGTTAGGGAAAACTCAAAATAGTCGGATTGAAAATGGTCTATGCTATCTTTTCTTAAAGTTTAGACCCCTTCGAGTGTTAGGGTATTCTTACAGAAATTATAATAAAGCGCCTGTATATTATATGGAATTTATTATTATTAATTTTAAAAAAAATGTGTTATAAACTTCAAATAAGATAATAAAAAATAAATGAAAATATTTCTCTAGATATAAAAAAATTCGCCCCAAAAAATTTGTGATATTCAGAAAATAACATATATTTAAGTTAAAATCGATTTTTATTTTGTCAACTTTATATAAAAACGAATCTCAAGATAAATTTCTACAAACTTAATTTTACCTACAAATACAATATTCAATTGAAAGTCCATTTTTTGCACGCCTGGAAATCAGTACACCTGTTTTAGCTTCACCAGTTTCAAAAGAGGCAACTCTACAAATTTTCAGCTTCCTAGGCCCAATAATGTGGGCCCCCTAAAAGAAACACACACACAAACTGTATTATATATATATACAATTTAACAGGAAAAAAGCCATTCATGATTTTGTATCAAAATATCTGCAAGAATAGTCGCACAATTAACAACCAATAGTTCAAAAATGTCAATTTAAAAAGAAAATCTTCAATCTAGGTTTATAAATAAAACAAAAAATACTTCTCCTTCTGCTTAGAAACTAACAAGAACTATAATTTTTTTTTAAAAAGTATACAACGGCGTTAATTAGTTTTGTGGGTTAGATAGGATTAAATATACCTATTGAGCTCCTAAAATTTTGACTAATGGCAATACTCATTTTACGTTTTTTGTGATGAATCATTTTACACAATAATGTTCAGAAAGGAAAACACATTATTTCAGCATGGTTTGATAATGTGTGTTATTTCTGTATTTATAAGTAGGCCTTTATTTGGACATAAGGAATCGTGACAAAAAAAATTATAAAATAAGAAAAAGAATTGTGTTCTATATAAATAATCCTAGAGAAAGGTATAAATATTTGATAAGATAAGGGATCGTACATAAATAAATTATTTCTTTGTACAATTCTTTATAAAGGTTTAATTTTCCAATGATTCTCCATCAAAATCATGTTATTAAAATAAATTCATGTTTGAATCTAGGCTGTCATTTATAATCCTCAAGAAAGTTCATTATGCTTCAGTAATCTTTTTATTTTTATATTTACATATATATTACATATTATTTGAAAGATGCATTACTTACTTACTTTTATAAACTTGCAAAAAGGTGTATTATATTTTTAATCGTTTTCCATTGTTTATTTATTTTAAAGTTGGTATTCTTTATATGAAGCTTTCCATTCTTTATACTAGTAATGAGATTTTTCACAATCCTAAGAGTTACAAAATCAATAAGAATCTAAAACTTTTATATATAACAAAGGGGGGGGGGGATTAGGTTTTTGTGGTACAGCTGTGTTCAAGATCACTTACTCGGTAGAGAGAAGCAGTAGCGATCCAGGGCAAATTTAAATAGGGGGAAGGGCAAAGCAAGGACCAGTGTTTTAACTAGGGGGAGGACAAAGTAAAAATGACAATGAATGATATTCTAAGGTTGATTTTTATTTTACTAATCATATTTATAAATATTTTGTACTACAATACAGAAGTTATAGTGTAATAAGCATTAAATAAATTGTAATCCAAAAAAATAAAGTTCCAAATTTGTTGGATACATGACACTAAAGCCACGTCATACGGGGGTTGTGCCGTTTTGAAAAACATAGGGTATTTATTCATTACCTATAAATACGAGTATATATTAATATAAAACTGTGACGTTAAAATAAAGTTAAATAATAAATAGTCGTGGATGCATAAATTAAGGGCAAAGTGAAAGATACTTCAGAAAATAAAACAATTGATTGACTTATTGTGATTTCGATGTATGATATATTTGTTTTAAAATCGAAATTAATATATGATTGCTTTTTTACAGCACAGTGTGTTCAGAAATATATTTATGGTTGCATGGGCAACTCTAGGCCTCCACTTAGAGCCACCACTAAATTAATTATAATTAATTTTACATTATTTACCTATAAAAATTTGAGATTACCCATGGCCAGATTGGTGAAAAAGAATTAATTCAAATTGCATTATACTTATATTTGAACTTGTTGAAGCTTTCAACTTTTTCTAATTTTTGTAGAGGACAATCTATGGCCTCAGTGATTGATGGAGGGGAGGGGAAGGCGCCCAATGCAGTTTTCAGACTCTTTTAGAATCACTAATGGCTCACTGACAGCAGTTGGGGGGCTCATTGTATGAGACGGGTAAGCTCATCGTATGAGACATTGGTCCATTGTGGGACAATATTAAACTTCTAAAAAATTATTTGTATATAATCTAATATAAGGCATAACATTTGAGTTATTTAATTTATTTGATGGAACTCTAATTCTGAACCACCATGTATAAGGCTACTTCTCTACGTGCGTATACCATGTAAGTATAGTCTTAGGATTTTCGATAATTACAGGCGTTTAGAGATATTTTTCACTATTCATGAAAGTAATGTATTTTTTTAACATTCTCGATATTCTCTGCAATTACATATTGACACATCAATTTTTCAACTACATCCTTATTTTGTACTTGTATATGTAAATTAGACTATCTCCTTTTTGAATTAATATAATTAATTAATTAAAATCTTACACAAAGACCTTTTCTGCTGGGGACACTCATAAACAAACCTTTACTAGGTGCAAGATATCGCCCCTTTTGTTGAATATTTATTGACTATTAATTCAATTAGGTTAAAAGTTTGTCATGATATATAAAACAGGGGCATTGAAAATCATTAAGTACATCTTATCTTTTAAACTATTAAACACAGGGTGTATAATATTAGTTACTGGTAAACCAAATAAATGGAGTGTACTTTTCTACTTATAAATAATTCTAATGGCTTTAGAGTCCTCAAACTAGGCGAAAGTCAGTTTTTTGATTATCCCCATCAGAAAAGATCTTTGTGTTGTGAAAAAAAAAAAAATATTCAATCGAAAATAGACAACTCTAATATAGATAAAGTGTATACAAAGGTTTTAATTTAGGTATTGTACATTAGTAGACATACGGTATGTAATATTAATTCTTTACAAAATAATGTACATACCGAAATAGGAGCTTTCTCTTTGGCGTGGAAGGTGTTAATATAATAAATTTGGAAAATAAATCTTTATAAAATTGTGGTATATATCTATACAACCCCTTTCTTAGGATTAGTACTTGAAAAGAGTTAATGTGGTACATTGTATAAGTTTGCCTCCAACTCATACTTTCTCTTTCTATCTCGAAATTGGAGACAGCAACAGCAGATAGTTAAAGTGATTGTGATTAAACTATCACAACCTTTTAAAAGTAAGGAAATAACTTCACATAGTATAGTGAAGTAAAGAATATATTATTGGAGTAAGATAAGGGGGATTTCGAATCAATGTATCACTATTGCTCGAATAAGGTGTACTTTTGCTCCTGGAATATCTCATAAGTGACAAACTTATAATCTCCTCCACATAATGAGAGCTCCCATTTATTTACATGATCCTCCAAAGTGCTAACCGTCTGAATATCTTGAAAAAGTTAAGATGCATCTCATTCAGGCTTGGACTTGTTCGCCCTTTTTCCGTTAATTCGTTCAAATTTGAAGTGTAAAAAAACTATTGCAGAATGAAATTTTGTGGGAACAATAAAAATTAATGTTCCCACGATATGGCAACAAATGCAGAAAAGTCAGAGCTTATCAATATTAGTGAACTACAGGGAGTACTCTGCATTGGTCGACGTTATTAAGCGTCGATAAACTTTATTTTAAAAATGTAGATATGTACGAGTACTCCTTTTTTTTTTAAAATATGATTTGCTGGGCTTAAGCTACCCACGTTCGTAAACAAAGCAAATATAAAGTAAAAGTGATTATTTTTTTAATTTTATATATCAGCCCGTCAAGACAAAAAAAATTCAGAATGAATTGTCTCAAAATTGAGTAGGGATTGATTCCCTTTAAATTCAGGGACAAATTATCATACATTTTTATCAACAAATTGTTCTGGTTAACTTTTTGATTGAATCCTGATCTAAATGTCTTATATAAGGGAGGTTATATGGCCCAATTAAAAATCGTCATTCAAATGCTATTAACAAGTTTAATTTTACTTCCATAATTATGCATAGATTACGGGCATTGTGGAAAATAAAGCATTGTAGAAAATGCCTGGCAATGTGCAAAATGCACGGGTGATCTATAAAATAGCCAATGGAGTGATCAAAGTTTATTTTAACTTCATTTGCATTGTCAGGTGAAATGATAGTGGGTAATTTGTTTATTAACGAGTTCATTGCTAAGCAATTTGATCAAGAAGGATTTGATTATGATACAATTTCATTGCAACCAATTTGGTACTCTAGGTTATTTTCATTTAAATTTATATTGTATTCACACAATCAAACTATTGTATGATAAGAAGTTGTCACTATTGACTCAATTCTATTTTTCAAAAATATATCTCACCCAATAGGTTACGCTAGTGAACCATTGGTCCAGAAGGAGGATCAAAACCTTTTGCCACTGCTATCCTCAGTATCAAGGACCCCTTCTAGTATCCTATGATACACCCCGGCCCACGAATTGTGTAAGTGAACCACTGGTCCAAAAGGTGGATCTTTACCCACCACCACTGCTTCCCTGAGCATCAAGAACCCCTTTTGATATCCCATAATAAACCCCACCCACAGGTTACACCATTTAACCGCTTGTCCACAAGGGGGATCAAAATCTATAGCCACCTCTATTTTGAGTATCAAACATCCCTTTCATTATCATGTAATACACGCCAGCCCATGGGTTGTGCAAGGGAACCGCTGTTGGAAAAAGTCGGTGATTAGCCCCCGCCACTGCTCATTGAGCATTCAAGAACCTTCGTTATTCACACAACTCAAGTTATTGAACTTTTTTGGTATTATACTTAGTGGGCTCTGTAGATTTATGTGTAACTTTGGCGGTGGTTTATGTCCGGCATGTGGCTCCTCTCCAACCGGATGGTTAATGTGTTTTTAATACAAAACTGTAAGCCAAAAAGGTAAGCAATTTGTATGAATCCGATAAAATCTGGGTATATTAGAAAGACTATAGCAACAATTAAAGATCTAATAAAAATTTACATTATAATTGTTGATCCTATTTGATAATATTTGAACTACACGGTTGTATATTTCATATAGAGTTTATTACTTTCTTCAAAATAGACATAAACAAAAACTTATTTAAATGTACTTTTCAACATCAAATGTAATCATTTCAAAAAATCATATTTTTGAACATATTTAACATATTATCTAATTTTTTACCAAAATATATAATTACTATATCCTAAAAATAAACACATTTACCAAATGAACTATTTATGCAGCCTTGAGCTTAATCAACACTTATGAATGAGTCATTACAAGCCTCAAACTGCTTTCTTACATTGAGGCATTTTAAGATATCCTTTTTTGTCCCTAATCAATGTTATCCATTGTCTCTTCCATGGAGCACAACAGCCAAGACGTAGTGGGGATCAGTTTTTCTACGGTCGATACGTGGAACTTGGACTTTGACGCACTGCCCTACCTCAGTTTCCTTAAACTAAAATTAAAGAGAGTTGCATAATCCTGTTTGATTGTTCTTCTTGCTTGTGATTAGCTCTTCTCTGTCGCTCTTGGCCATTCTGAGCAGATTGCCAATATGGGCACTTTAAATATGTCCAATCATCTTCATTTTCCTCCATGGCAAATCTGAAAGGTTCTGAAGCGTGGCATTTAAGGACACAGATGGAATAATTTTGTTCTCCGAATACAGATTGTTGAAAGAATACCCATTTTTTGTCTTTCTATGCCCTCTACTTTGGACCTTTCATGGGCCTTTTCCAAACATCTATAATAGATGCTACTCTGCGGGTATTTCACACTCTTTGGATAAATGTAAGACCTCAAGTACGACATTTATTGGATGGCCCTACATTAATTGGTATGAAGGTCACCCCATACTAGAGTGAAAGCGGTAATTCTTGGAATACTGAACAAACCACAACCAACTTACTTGTCTTGTTGTTACGTTGCTACATCATAAGAATGTCTTGAAAGTCTCCATTTCCTCCATCATGATTCCTGAGATTGTGAGTGATGGGGATTTTCATGCACAAGTTCACTTGCGCAACTCGTGGGCTAAGGCATATTATAGAATATTAGAAGGGGTCCTTAATGCTCAATGAAGTAGTGGTGTTGGCTAATGACCCACCTTTTCGAATAGCAATTCATTTGTACAACCCGTGGCTTTAAATCTACGTTTTTTGGAATCCCTCACTCACTACGGGTATGCTACGAGTCATGTTGTGTCCACGAAGCTTGAAATAATTCATTTATAAGTTTGAGACACGAGGCTTAATGTTATAACAAATTGTATGACATCTTTTTTATTTTTCTCCTTTTTCTATCTCTTGGTGTTGTTTTTTGTATCGTTTTTGCTGTTGGACAGTGTAATGGAACTATGATTTTTCCTGATATTATACTGGTTCGTCAATCCATAAGTTTTCTCTAACATAAATAATCTATCATCTCTAATGGTAATTAGTAACAGAATAGTGATTAGTACTACCTCAGTTCGAATCGTAGTCCTGCTTGTTTATTTTTTTTTGTTCTTATTATACTAATTTTATTACTTACTTTGTCTCTGGTTCGAATTCATTACATAGTAAGATTTTGTTGGTGTATACATTGAAATTTTAAAGCATGATTCAATTTTTTTCTTACAGGAAAAACCATTTAATTAGTTTTATAGTAATACACATTACATATTTTAATTAAAAAAATCCCAAAGTAAGATCAATTTTAACCAAAATAACAAAAAACGATCTATAAATCTGATTTATTAATATTTCAATAAAAATTATCCTTGAGGCAAAATGTCCTGAAGCCAAATAATTTAAAGTAAGTTATCCTGATGCAAAATAGTTTTAGGCAAAATTACCTAGTGGCCAAAAAATTCTTCATCATTGTGATATCTTTTTAACCTTTAGAATACATCATAAATAACTGTTTTTATGATTGAATTTAAATATGAAGTTCCTCTTAAGTATAATTAAACTACGAATTTAGTATCCATTGGGACTTGATTTGGACTGAAGGTAGAAAAACTTGTGACTTGACTCTGACTTGTGAACAAGCCAACTTTATATTTGTATGTATATGTCGTGTGATTTTTGTAAGTAGATTGAACAAGTTAAAACCAAAAAAACAACAACAAGATTAATAATGATTTTGAATTTTGAATTTATAGTACTTGTGCGTGGCAATGATAATGAAATAATTGAATATTTCTTAGATTTTCGATATATTAAGGATGTATTTTTGACTATTTGTATGAAAATTAACGATTAATGAGTATTCTCTGCCACATTATAATTTTCAAATTCCCATAATTACATTACTAGTAAATTAATAAGTAAAATAATAGATTAAAATAAAATGCATATTTCGTAAAAAAGGGACTTATATAATAAGGTTCAATATTTTTAAATAAAGAGTTCGCAACTTATATTTACCTAAGAATCAGAGGTAAATATATAACATAAAGTTAGCAAAGTAATTTATGTATGTACATAATATTATGTTCAAAACAATTATTCATGCATGTTTGTGAATAAATATGAAAAAAGATTAATTAAATTTAATATAAATACAAAATATCCCAAATAAGCGAATTCATGTATCTAAAAAATTTCACTTTATTTAATATGTCATATTAAGATCAAGATAAGGATAATTGAATGTTTTTTGATTTTTTAGGAAGAAAAATTTAAGGTTGTATTTAGGTTTTCTCATTTCAATTCCCATATTTTCATTATCATTAATTATACACGGGTTATGCATTTTTTTAATTTCTTAACTTGATTCTACTCCAAACAAAAAGACTTAAACAATAAGTGATGAGCGAATTAAATTTTAGGTAGGGGGTTGTATAATTGTGAAAGTCCATTCGCGCATTACTTAAGTCATCCAACTCTTTTTACGAAAATGTTAGACATTGTAATATATAATATTGCTTTAAAAAAGTATAATATAATCAAAATACGAAACTTGTGTGCAGGTATGGAACAGTTTACAAATCCCTTAAATAACGCTAAATAATGTGTGAGTTTTTTGGCTTGATTCCTTGTTCTTATTTCTTTTTTCCAAGTATCGAACCGTGCTTGTTTTGTATATATCATTGTACGTATGATTGGTGCTCGAACATAACGTCGAAAGCTAAAGCATAGAAGAACACAACGTCGTTGAATGTACAAAAAGGTGAACAATGATCAAAAATCAAATCAATACAAGGCTTGTTCTGGTATCATCTATAATAGCAATCAAAACAAAGGGAGATTTGTTCCTGAAAAATACTGACATAATTTCTTCAAAACTTTTTCCAGCCTTTCAAAAGAATACTTTCAATAATTAGTACACCCATCTATATTTGTCGATGATCTCTCCATAAATGACTTTTGTATAAAAATTGCTCGATCAAATCAAGGATAAGGGCCCTCCATATACATAAAATACTAATGATTGACGGTATTCATTTGAAATATGAAGTCTTTTTAGTGATAAGTTTTCTTCTTTTTTAATTCAAAAAAAGGAGTTATCAACTTCCTTAATACACAGCTTAAAGTATCCGTATAAAAAGTAGTTAGATGGATGATTACCTTCAGGCTTGCAAAAACATATTTTTGATGTTGTCAAAATTGTTCCCAAAACTTGTGAAAGCTGTTTAATATTCCTGGATGTCTATATTTACCAATTTGGAGAGTTTGAAGAAAAATTTATCAGTCGGTATTGGAGGACATTCATATTTATGTCCATTTTTTTAAAATGTGGTTTTGTTTATTTACTATTACATAACACAACTATTAATAGTTTATTAATCAATAATTAAATAAACTAAATGGAACAATTACACCGTAAAAATATATAAAAACATTTTAGTTTAAAGTTAGACCTCGACAGATAGACAAGTTCTTCCATCCTCTTGGTGTGTTTCAATATTGAAAAATTTAAACCTCAATATGTCAGAAACAAGATCATATAAGAGTCCAATCCATAGACTCAGTATTTTGACACAAAATTCAACTTATTTTGCTGTGGCATCTATTAATTTTTTTACTCTGATCGGGTCTTTGAAGGTGATTATTAATAATATTATTATTTAATACAAAGAGTCGATAACGTTTGTGGTTTTCTTTAGTTTAGGTAATATATTTCTTTTATATCTTTTCTTTTCTACCACATTCAATTATATTGTTCAATTAATTGTTTTTTTCTTTTAGAAAAAAACAAAAACTTCAATTTTATTCTCTCCAATGCATGAGCCGAGTAACTTTTTTTGATATTGTCTTAAAAATATACTATTATTTCACCAAAAGGGTGTAGTAATGACTTTATAAAATACAATATTAATCTACTCAAGGGCCTCCACAGGGCATGGGTTAGAGGGAATGCAGACCCCCCCCACCACTCCCACCCCCACAAATATACAAATATGTGGAAAAAAATCAAATTTTTCCTCCAAAAGTTTTAATTTTCTGTGAATAGTATTATTGAATTTTTTTTCCCCAAAAAATGTAATTATTTTTTTATTAGTTGTGAATTTAAATTTGTAATTTCATTCTAATTTTTTTTTTTTTGAAACCCAAAAACTAAGCCCCTACCCCATAAAAAATATATATATATATAATCCTGCGCATCCCCTGTGGAGCCCCTGCGGCTTTATTGTTTATAGTAGTGTACTAGTAATAATTAATCTGAATAATTAAAGGCACATTAAAAAAACAAAAACATTTTGCATGCGAATTAGAAGATTGAACACAAAATTTTTCTTCATTTTGATGAATATCATATATTATCCATTAAATGAAGAATATTGAAGATAAAATATCCCATTGAATAGGACTTTTTTTTTTTTTACAGTGAATCTAGACGCAGTTTCACAATAAGGTACCTCCCATTATACAAATAATATATTCACCAAAACCTTTTCTATATAGACTCCGGATAAAAATAAACAGAGTATCAAATGCGAAAATTGAAATCAATTGCAATTAATGACACCATTTTTTCTGATTCTAAAAGAGTTTTTTATGGGGAAAGTGATACTTCCCATTATTATATTTTTTACGAAACTCTTTTTTGAAAACCTTGCATTTTTATTTTTTTTAAACTTAATTCAATATGTTAGCAAGAACAAAATAATACATATTAAACAAAGAATTCGGAATTGTAAATTGACACCGATTCTAGAGAAATTTTTAATTAAAATTTATGGTCCCATCGGACACAAAGTTAGTGAAGTAATTAAATGACCTTGTCATAAAAACTTAACAAAATGGGAGCTAAGTAATTTTTTATAAAATTTGAATGTTAAGCCTGATAGTATTGGTGCTCTATTTTCCTTTGCCTGATTGTTTATTGCATTTTTTACTTAATCTATGTTCATTGTTCATATGATATCTACAAAGATTTTATATTTTCCATTTACATTTGTAAAATATTGTACAAATTTTGATCTTCTTCGCAACTTAGATTCTAATAAAATTTGGCATTTTGAACTTTGTTTCTGTTTGATAATGTACAATTAAAAGAGTCATAAAGATTAGAATGGAATGAACTTACTTCTTTGCAGATGAGGGAAGGCTCCTCTACCATTCCTCCCGTTTTTGTTTTTGCCTTCATCACTCTGATATCAATAATTCATGCAGCTTTCCTATAGTCTTTGAAACTTTCAGGATAACAAGATACTATTTTCTGTTTTTTCTGATTCATTCATCACCCTTGAGAAATACAATGTACTTTCATCCTCTGAATCGAAATATTTTCCGTCAAGTTGGCCTAACATGTTATTAAGAAATGAGATTCCTCTTAAAACAGCATTAACTATGCATAATATTTTTGTATGTGAAAATTGTCTATTCCTAATTTGGACAAACAAAGGAGGAACCTGTATAAAAGCGAAGTCGCCCTGGCTGACACTTTTTAAGATGTGGCACATAGGACCAGGATTGTGTAATTTTTATCGAAATCATAATCTATTAAAAATCAAAGAAAATCTATTCATAAATAAGCTCAATGCCTGTCCGGAGAAATGTATATACTGACTACACCACTGCCTCCAGTATTTGTTCCATTATGTTCAAGCAATAAATTCCATAAAGAAACATCAATACATATCAAAATGTTAGTCTTATTTTGGTATTGACTTTATATGTATCATCTCCGCATCTTATATTATTTTGGTCAATCTCCAAAAGTCTTGTTAGTCTCATAGGCTCGGATTTTTTTTATTTTCAAAGTCTCAGGTTCCAAGGTTTTAGTAGTACCTTGATCTCAGTTAAGGCAGCTTTGAATACATCACTATATATTTTCTTCTTTAGAAAAGACAGTGAATGAAATTAGTAAGTGCAAGGTAATAATTTCTTCGAACGTGTTTTGTCTATTGAGCTACGTCGCCCTATATCTAACTTGCAGATTATTAACAATAATTTATTATTATTAATGACTAGCCAAGCTACGCCAGCTAGGGGATGCGATTGGCGGTCTTATACCTGGCAAAGACAAGTATAAGGCAATCCAATGTGAAGTTCATTTATTCTTGATCTCCATATTGATTTTAGTAGTATGTATTGATTGATAATAATTAGATTCATTCAATTATGGTTACATAGTAAACTGGGTCGTACTTTTCATTTTGTGGCACATAAAAACAGGTAGTCTTTTTTTACTGTGTTTTTTTACGTAGACTTCAAAAAAGTAATTTTCAAAAAGATGTAGTTTATAGATATTCATATTAAGGGAATGTATATTTATTATCCTTGATGCAAAGGATTCAAATATGAAGAAATTTTAATCATTACTTAACATGAAGTTAAGTAAGTTTACGATTTAATCATATTTAGTGTAGATATTTAAGTCATAATTGAACCAAATTTGTAGTTTATGTTAACTGTTAAATATTTTATAAATCCACTGGCAAAACATATTTCAGCATAATTTTTATAGACTTTATATTAGTGAACATATATAATAATAGAGTAAATAAATAATTTTATACACCGTTAACGTAAATCATTAAAAAAATATATAATTAGAAGAGCGCAGGAGAAGTTGATGAAAGAGATGAGAGACGAGTTTGAGAAGAGAAGCCAATCTCCTGTATCCTCTTTGATGAATAAATGGACTTGAACAATTTTGTGATGGAAGCAATGGAGAGTAAAAAGTCATTTATTGGTAGGATCAAGCAAGAGTACTATAGTTTTGATAGTGAGGCTGGGAGTAAAAATTTGTTCCACTGTAGACTAGAGAAAGCAAACAAGATATAATCACACCCTGCACAAATTGTAAAGTGTATATTTAAATAGTTCAAAGAGAGGGCTTTGATAAAAGAAACATGGCCATTGGAGGGCACTGAACGAATTTGAAAACTGTTGTATATACTGGAGTTTTGCGAAAACATGAAATACAGTCTCGGAGAAAACTGGTTTGGTAAGTCTGTAGTCTGCATGCTAATGAACTTTCCTTTCACCGTCTAATTTTTGAGCTTGATGGCCCAACTTTCTCTGATAATAGATTATCTGGACCATTAGGAAAGCTGATAGACTCGATTACTGTCTTGGATATGAATTCAAACTTTCCCAGCCTCTCTATAGACTCACTATTACTCAAACTGTGTGATAAGTTTATTCGCAGGCTTAGACATTGAACAGAAAAACGAAGGGTGTTCACTCTTTCTGTTCATTTTTTGAACAAATTAACAACGAACGGAAAAAAATGAACGATGAACCGAAAAAAAATATGAATGGCGTTCATTTTGAGGTTCATTTTCTTATTGTCCATAAAAAGTAGTTTTTTGACTATTTTTTCTTAAGATTACTACATCTTTTTTCCTTGATTATGGGTTTAATTATACTTATTATCTTTGATGGGGGCTAAATTATAGTTAATTTAGTATTAATTTTTTTTTCTCGATCTGTTGCTTTGTTTAATTGCAACCTTTACTGGAAAATAAGTAATCTCAAAATATCCATCAAAATCACAAATATATTCTAATGGATCAAACAAAAAATACAATGGATTGTAATACATTTATTTGTCTAGTATCGTGTAAAGTTTTTATTTAATTTGTTTATTAAAAATACCTAAATTTTAACCCACCATTAACACCTTCAATCTCTATTACTGCACAATATGAAAGTGCTTTGTCTTAATTTTTAACATCTCCTTTTTTTCAATATCTATTATTGATTGTCTGGAAAGCGTGGGAAGATATTCATATACTCGGAATTAATATTATACAATTCAATTGCAGGTATTTAAAAATATCAACTTTTACGCAATAGTATACTCAGTATTTTCTGAAAATTTAGTTCAATTTTCTTTATGTTGAAGAAAGTTGTGTTGTTTTATTGAAATATCATATTTTATTAGACACCAGATTTTGGAAAAAAAAGAGAAGTTAAAAATTAACACAAAGTACTTTCATGTTGTGCAGTAATAAAGATTAAAGGTCAAATGTCGGATTAAAATTGATGTACGTCGCACTAACTAATTAAATTAAAAACTTCACAAATATTTTTATAAATAAATGTTTTATAGTCCAGTATAACCTATATTTAATCCATTATACTTTGTTTGTAATTTTAGGTGCTATCTAGAAATGACATTTTTTCCAGAAAATAGTGTAATTAAACGAAGCAATGTATTAAAAAAAAGAAATTAAACTGGGAGAAATATTAAAAAAAATTCTACATTAAATATAAATGACATGAATTGGATTTTCCCATTTAAGTAATGAATGGGAATCCCCAAAACACTTCTATACTTCCGTGCACGCCTCCTGCAAGTATTTTTCTCTCTGTAAATCGGTATTTTGTAACATACCTACTTTATTTGCTTTATTTTTAGGGAAGGTATTAAATATAATTCACATTTAAATTTAGATTTTCATCGTGAACTCCAATCGAAGGTAATTCATTTACTGAAGCTCCAAAACACTATGAAATCAAACCACCATATATTTGGGAAATTGCTTACCAATAGTTATTTAATAAACTTAGAGAGAGACATATGTTTTTAAGGCCTGGTAGCATACACAGCTTAATGAATGGGCCTAGTAAGCCGTAGATGATTTATTATTGCAATATTAAATTCAAATCATTTGTATTAAACTATAATTCGCAGTTACAAGTCTTTGAGTACCTAAATAATTCTTGTCGATTTTATAGCTTCATCTTCTAGTTAGTTAGATTCAGATACTCATTTGTAGGCATCAGGCAAATTCAGTTAAAAAAAAAAGAAAGACGAATGGATGACGTTTAACGCTTCTCCCTACTCTTGTTTTTTGTATTTGCATTTCATTTATATGGTATTGTGATCAAACATGCAATCGAACATGGCCAATAATATGCAGATTCATTATTATACTGTTAAGCAAAGTTAAATATATTAATTGCCTTAGACATTTATGACAATGCAAAATATAAACTTAAACTTTTTACAAAAAGAAAACTGTAGACAAGTATTACAAAATAAAAACATCACAACTGCACAAATATATGTATAGTGTATACCGTTGATTTGATTTGCACTGATTATTTTTATACTAAGAAATGCAGTTATTAATTGGTCGGAGTAGTGCATTCAGGTCGAGTTAAAGCCGAAAATATAGAAAAACGATTTATCACTAATTCCCCCCTTCCACCCCAAAGTCTTATATTAATGTATCCAACAATAAATAATAGTAATAAAAACAGAACCCACCTGTCTAGAGATACTAACACTATAAATAAACTAGGACCACTTTAGTTATATCAGATATGAACTCACAAGAGGAATTTAGAACCTTTTGAAAAAAATCAGCAAAGTAATTAAAAACCAATCAGAGGCCTCTCCAAAAATATTCAGCCAGAGAATGAAAAAATGAAATCCGAATGGCCCTGACAATTAAAGACCGACCAAGCCCTAGTTTTATGCGTGCAACTTGGCCCAACTATAATGTTGGAAAAATTAAGGTCGGCCCGGAAGGTTTGGGGTCACTTTTTTTTTCTTCGCGCCCATTATGGCACCCCTTAATAAACGGCACACTTAGCATTTGCCTATATTGTCTATCCCACGGATCAACCTTTCCATTAAATAAGGTAATTCAGAAATAAGATAGTTCATCTATTTTTTTAAAGGAGTGAGGCTGTTGAAAATAAATTGGAGGTTTCCTTGAATAAAAGTACTGCCTTTATTTCGAGAATATTAAAAAACAAAACCCAATTTGAAGAAATTGGACACCAATTTATAATTTTAAGACACTTGGGATTACCTGTTCTGCTTTTAGTAAGCTACGCCCTTGAGGCTCATTTTTATGTATTACGAAACAAAAAATTTCTTCACATTATTTCTCACAAATAAATAGAGATGGGGTAGTAATGACTCAGGAAGCCAGCAGGAGACAGATGTCAAAGAATGACTTCAAACAAGGCCTCTGAATAACCTTCTAAAACTAGATAAATTATAAAAAAGATAGACTGAAATAAATATTTGAAACTCTTTAGTTGATTCAAATGTAATTTAAATATTCTTATCATTTAATGAAACAAATTTTTTGTAAATAAATTATTCTGGATTGTAATATTTATTATATATTTAGAATAAAAATAATAAAATATAACCTTATGATGTATATATGCATCATAAGGTTAATAAATAAAAGTATATGTTTCAACTGTTCTCCAAACAAAACAAATTAAAATTACTGTTTCTTTGTCTTTTTTAAAGTGCAAAAATAATTAGCTTAGAATAACTTGATGATTAAAATTTCTTCATATTTGAACGCTTCACATCAAGGACAATACATTTATATTCCCTTTAATATGAATATCTATAAATTACACATAGAAAAATATAGAAAAAAAAACACATTTTCTCTAATTTTCAAAGTGAAATTGATGTAGCTAAGGGCCCCTTTTATTTAAAGGAAACTTTTATAGTTGCATTAGAAAATAAGGTACTTAATACAATTTTCAAGACCCAAAATAGTCGCTGTACGTTGAAATATCTACCCTAATGAAAATACATAAGAAAATTACTTACTAATCCTCTAGAACGTCCCTTTCTTTTTTACCCCTCGGCAAAGGAAAAGTGGCATAACTTTTTTTTATCATATAGAGATCTTAAAAATTTATCTAGTTGGATTGTACGAGTCTTCTTCTGGTATAAAAAGGTATAATATCGATGCTAATTTAAAAAATAATTTATTATGTGCAATAGCACCAATGAAAAAACATATTATTTAGATAATTAATTACAGAAATAGATCCCAGTAAGAATAATTTCAATACCGTACAATTGTTTCCCAATCTAGATTATAGGAAAAAGGTTAATTAAATAACTTTTATATATAATACCAGTCAACAAAGATTTCCCCTTGGATTAAGATTGGATACTTTAGATTGCTTACCTCAAGACACATAAAAATGAATTCTAAAAAAATCAAAATTTCTGCTTTGGCGGTCTCCAGAGTGCAACATTTAATGTACTCTAAATAAACCTTCATATTTTTATATTTATACAAATTATTTTTTCTAGGAGCAAATATTAAATAACTTTTAAAATATTTATTTTTTAAGATTTTTTTTTATATTATGATCAAGAATATTCAATTTATTAAACGTCTAACTAAAGGATCAATTTTTCAAAAAAAAAAAAAATCTTTCATCAATTCAGAAATAATAGAAATATTGTTTCAATTTGGAATAATGGATCAATAAATTACATTTGATACTTTTGTTTTTACCTAGATCTTTCAATGCAAAAAAGAACATTAGATCATGTAGACGTTGGGGGAAAAATGTAATCAATCAGTAGGTCACAAAAACAAAAAGCAGGATTTATACGTGATTTATATTTATTTTAGGTAATATCCATCAGGATTAGGCCATCTCATTCAAAATACAATTTATTTTTTAGATCAACTTAAGGGAGAGTATTTCGAAATGGATCATGAAAATATAAATTTGAGGAAATAAACTTGAGATATGAATTCAAAGAAAGTGGTTTCATAAGGTTAAGTTGAAAGTAAAGTTAAGGTTGCATTACATTAATTGGAGATAGTATGACTTAGAGGAAGATCTGGGAGTGGGACCTTTTGGAAATTTTGCTGAGGCAACTTATACTGCCATTGCAAAGACCTGTGCCTATCTACACCTAACATTTTCTATGAAAGGAAACTGTCTGTGTGAAGTCTTCTTATGAAGAGTTTACCCATACATTTGCCAAGAATAATCGTCCTCTTGGCCCTTAAAATGGAAACACTAAATTTCTGAACACACAACGTTAATTGCTTTAGTTTGAAATAATATATGACGATTTAATCTTCTTACATCATCTTTCTATAGTAATTAGGTTAATTAATAAGCTGACCCCTGTCAGGCTTTATTTAGGGCTTTCCTTCCTTAGTTACCATATATGTGTAGATATATTAGGCCTAATTAGGTCTTATATAATTATGCATCTTTTTAATGAAGTTAACAAGATATTTTGATGAAGTATTACAAGTTTTTGGTAATAATTATTTATTACTTCAGGTAAATTAACTTTGAGGATCAGCGACTAGATAAACAAGTATTTTATATCAAAAGTTTAGCTACAACGAGTAAATATAATTTAAAATCATTCATTATTAGTTTTAAATGCAACCTTTTAGTTATTATTCATATAATAAAAATGACAGTAAAGTTAATTATTTTTTGGCTTAAAATAAGTTTTTATAAAAAAAACTCTCTATACAGAGTAAAAATATATCCTATGCAAATCATTAAATATTCAAACTATTAGTAACAATTGGCTTTGTATTCGTTGGTTCCAAGTTATAAAAGATTATATGTATCCTTTGATTAAAATGAACACTTATAATAGATGCCAATTTTTTTCCCCACAAAAACCCAATCCACATAGTTAACATGATTTTCGTCTTTATGTTTTTATGCTTTACATATATATACATAAATATAGTACATATATGTGTTCTGTCAATATAAAAACAATCTTCAACAGAAATTAAAAAAGATAAAATTATTCCCCGTTATTTTTTTCTTCATACCAGGTGGTCCATTGAAAACTGAACACTAAGTAATTCAGTAATTAGTCCATGTTTGATGATTGAAGTTAATTCAATTTCTGATATATTAAAGCATAAACAATTACTTACAAAACAAATCTAAACCTGAGCTCTCTAGCTTACGTGGAAGTCGAGAAAGTAACACTTGAACATCATCAACGAATTTCTATTCGCGCACTCCAAATAGTTGGGGGTCTCCAGGACCAAAACATTGAAGGGGAAGAAGGGCTATATCAAAAAGGCCAAACTGGATCCGGATGAGTGAAAGAAAACAGCTCATAACAATCCCCTCAATTCCATGAGGGTCCATGAAAGAGATCTCAGGTTTTCACACCAGACTGTTTAGAGATCCATAAAAAGTGGGTGGAAAGAATCTTGTGAGGGTGGAGAGGTCACATTTGACACAAGCAATGAAAGAAAACAATATTTTCCATTGCAAGATTCTTTGAATGAGCTTTTTTAGTTCTTTTGAATTCTTTTTGACGCTTGTAACCTTTCTACAACCCTGATATCTAAACCATCAACTACACATTTTGAGTGCATGTCGAGAAGAAGGCTAGCTGTGTCCGTCATTCAGACACCAAGGCCCTCAAAGCAACTATGAGCCAGCATACAGAGGAAACAGACGGTGTTAGGCCTTCCACCACTGCCTGGAAGCTATAATTGCTACTAAGGGCGGCCACATTAATGCTTAAGAGAGCTCAGACACACATCTTTATATCATTTTTTTTTTGAATTTCTATTGTTAATTAATAAATTATATCTCGTCGAATTTCAAAATTCAAAGTTTTCAGATTTTAAAGGACCGCTCTGTACAAATAACTTAATATTTCATATACATATTTGAGTCAATTATAAAATTTGAATTCAAAGTTTGTGGGATGAGCTGGGATACACAATTTTAGCTGTTGTTTATCACTTTTATTTGATATAAAAACTTATATTGGACACGATATGGCCTCTTTGAAATAAAATATAGCAATTTTTGATTATTTTATTGTGCCGGTCACTTTTGGTTACTTTATGTGCAATTATTGGAGCTTTTAAAAGGTTAATATGGATAATTTGTAAATATAAATAGTTGTTAATTTTTCAAAGAGTACCAATTTAATCCATTCTCAATTTCGAAAAAAACAAAACCTTTTTATGTGTTTACAGGGCACATCTATACTTAATTTTATTCGACGGAAATTTGAAGCGTGAGAAGGTCCATAAAGAGTGATTGATTTTTTATTAATAACTCAAGGTATCCCATTTAGTATTATTTTCTTCCAAAATTCCTGAATTTTGTATTTAGAATCAGATGAAAAGAACTAAACATAAGTTTGATTTCTGTTTAGAAAAAAACATCTTTAGCTAAGTAAAACAATGTCCAAAGTTGTAACTTTAGTCGATTTATAGGCGTAATTTACTTCTGTAGGAATTAACTTCAATATTTTGATCAAATTACACAAAATTTTAATTTCCAAAATTGTTTTAAATTCCCTATTCAATTTTAATAGTATTTGACGCATTTATTACACATCTGTTATTAGTTTTTTCGTATCAAATCTGGTTTTCAACATCTTGAGCATTTTTACGCTTTTGTTAAAATAGTTCAGCCGAAAAATAAAGGAAAATGAATACCCGGAAGATGGCGCAGACGTACTAAGCTGTTGCATCAAACAAATAAGTAAAAAATAACAGATCCAAGTTGACACCAATATCCCTTGATATGTAAACAAACGACTAGCATTTAAATAACACTCATCCTTAGGGTTTTAAATCTTGATCATTTTTTGAGTGTGCCACCTTTTTGGTGTTGGCAATCTGAAAAGTGTTTTTATTTTCGAAAACTGTTAAAATTACACTATGCTACAAAATTTAGGTTTTGTAATACCCGCTAGCTAAAACACACATTTATTATTGTTGTTTGAAGCCATAGAACACGAAAATACTCTTTCAAATTTTCCATTGCAGTAGGTTTAGCATTTCAAGATTTAGAGTATAATTTTGATTCAGGGCCATATTTTGAAATTGAATAACTATAATAGATGAAAATTAAAGGTAATACCAATTGATAAAAAACATTCACCCATTGACAGACAAAACATTTCTTCAGTTATCTTGAATACAATTCCTACAAAAGGGGTATACTCACAGAAAACGCAAGTTAAAGGGAGGGTCTTATCTGGAAGCAACTTTTTTTTCACATTTTTTATTCAATTACATTATATATTATAGATGAAACTAAAGAATACACCTGGTATTACAACTTAAAAAGGGTTTCCATACAAAAAACAAATTCGATTTTGATTCATTTTTTCAATTTATCTTTTAATGTTCCATCATAATATTTAATAATAAGCAATGTAAAGTTGGGTAGAAATGTTTCGAGATTGAATATAATTTAATCGATTATTATTTGACCAATTATAAAAAATGATGAATATTTTTGAGTCAGAGTTATATTTTTTTCATTTTTGAGGAGAGAATAATAATACTGCATGGTACGTATTCGATTAGTATGCATGTAGTATTATTTTTTCATTCTTGAGGAAATAATACCCAAGCCTAAAGTGTAATAAATGTGTTTGCTCATGAATGACTGAGAGAAACACTGAAGTGTTATGATTGTAATTCCTTGAGTACAATTGAGCATTTATAACTGAATAACTCCTTGAGTACAATTGAGCATTTATAACTGAATAATCGCTGACTATGTCTTACTAGTTTAGGAGTGGGATTGTGTTTATTTCCTTAACTTTGCAGATAATTTTAGGAAAAGTCGTGGCAGCTGAGCGGCTCTCCTCTCAAAAATTCATCAAATAGTCAGCCTCTACACGTTTCTCTTCGGGGTTTTTATTAACGAAAATTAATGCTCCATTAAGTCGACATCTGAATAAAGAATAAATAGTTAATCCACTTGCAAATTATTTTATTATTTCCAAAACTGTATTATAATTTCAAATATATCCTTATATTTTTTATGGAGAATAGTCCAATATTCTTTATTTGTTTGTATGTGGATTCATTACTTTTTCTACATTCAACTCTAACAAAAAAATAAAAATACACAAAAAGTTAGAATAAAAATTTCTCGAAAACGAGATTTTATTCAATTAAAATCTATAATCTGTGCGTCAACTACTAATAGTATTAAATGTGGAATTAAATGATGTCTTTTTTTACATGAGTTAACATTATTTATCTGTTAGTCTGTGCTAGATTCAACAACTAAAGCAAACGTATGAAGATATATATATGCATACATGTACATTGTACATACCTATTAGTTACTACTATTACTTGTTGCTACTTACACAACAATATCCAATACTTTTACTCTTGCAATCGGATGTATTCAAGTGACGTGAGCATTTTTTTTCTAACCTCCCCATCTCCCAATCTTAATTTATCTTCTAAAAAGAGGAACAAGCCCTGCACCATTCTGTATACCGGATTAAAGTATAAACTGTGGCGTATATCAAGAATAAAAGGAGAAGAAACAAACACTGACCAATTTGTTAACTTGGCTTTTGTAAGGGAGAGCATTCAAGACCTCTACTAAAAAGTAAGCACACACTCTTGGAGCCCCGTCAGGATAGTACAAAGGTAGTTTTTTTGTAGCATACAGATCTCTTGAAACTTTAGAAATTTGGAGGATGTGACTACGAGACAAGCCATGGCCTCGACATTTTAAATCTCAAAATCGACCATCCTTAAGACAAGACTAACTTTGGAGCATTTAAAAAACAGATTAAATGACGTCTCAGAGATTGGGTTTGATTTATTTGTAAATATAGATGACGTGGACAATCTATAACGAAACCGTTTTTGACCAAAGTCGGTATATATATATTTTTTGAATAACTCTTGAGTAATTGATGCATTCCATTATAATATTACATTGTTTAAGTTCAATCTTTCGATTTGTCTCCTGAAAAGTCGTAGTGGGAGTGCGCCGAGGAATGTGGTGTTTACAGCCGCTTTGATTTCCGAATTATAAAAGCTTTCGGAGTAATATATATTAAGGGATCGAAAGGACGATGATTTTTTTTGTTAGGCATGGCATTAAATAAACTTTTTCTGGCCATGAGAGACAAGATGAAGTTATCCAACTCAAGCTTCCCTTGAGATAGCAGTTGGTCAACAGAGGTCAATCATGCTCTCCTGAAAAATAATTTATCCTGATGTGATTTACCATAAGGTGGCAGCACCATGCCCCATTGCAATGTTCATAAACTAGATATAAGTCTCTCTCCCGTCTTCAGTATATCAATATGTATAATATAATATCCTTGTCATCTTGTGTATATATGTCTCTGTTAATAAACTAATACCGAATACATCCCAACTTACGGCTAGTATGATTTAGTGGTTCGTTTAATTTAAAGAGGAGAAAACACAAAGTAGGATTGCCTCCCAGGATGAAGACATATGCCGTTAATACTTCCCGCAGTTTTTATTTTTCCAACAGTAAATACGCCAGACCTAAACAACAAATTAAAAAGAATAAAAATCTTTTTTCATTTAGTTTAAAAAAATTGTAAACTACTGCCATGTATTTGGATGTCAAAATGGGACCGACATATAAAAGGATATCAACCTTCACTGTCTCTGTAATGTATATTTTTATTATATATCAGATTCTAATATACATTAAATATATGCTATTTCATCATAAAACATTCTTATTTACATATTGTCGCCAATAAATTATCTATTAGATTTGTAAAAGTGAGTTTTTTCCAATTATCCTACTTTTTTGTCCCTTATCGATAGGCATTTCATAGTTATCTATAAGACCAATTAATTAAATTTAATAAACAAAAAAACTGTTTTATCCATGGTATAAAGTAGTATTCAATACCATTTCTGAGCATTTTTTATTATTTTAAAGCTATTCGATAAAGTTTTATCAAGATTTAGTGATGATTTGTCCGTTTTATATAATTAAAATATCAAATATGAGATCCAAAATTACGTTACCTTAAATTATGATGCGAAACTATGAAACCACAAATTTCTAAAAAAACATCCGAAGGAAACTTTATCTAATAGATATGTTGCACATATAAGACCATTTCAGTTGCTATTGATAGAGTTTTAAAAATATGACTTTAAACGGGTGTAATACTTTTTGTAGCCTCCTTTTTCTTTAATTCTTGAGGATAGAACAACAAGGTATAAAGAACATCCTTAGCCCGAAACTAGAATAGGATCTTATGAAATGTTGATTTTGCTAAAACGGAAATAAATAAAAAAGAAATTGACCAATGGTTATTAAAAATACCTTAAGAACTGTAACATGTACTGGGTGTAGGAGATGATAATTTTATTGGGGGATTTTTGAGAAATTGGATTGATTCTACCTCCAATATGGGTGGCTTCCAGATTGATGATGTAATGTTATTTTTAAAAGTCTTTTATTCATTATGATCATGTTATTAAAATATAAAAGTAGATCAGACTACGCCAAAATGTGATTGACATGGATTGAATAGGTGCCAAAGTTTGACAATAATAATAAAATAAAAATTTCCTTGATTTTATTTACACCAGTGATGGCTTAAATGACTGTATCAACAACTTAAAAATAAATCCTTGCAATTTATCTAGATCCATTGTCATTTTTTTTGATAAATTTAATATGTTTGATTTATAAACTAGTTGTTTATTCCGCGTAATTCCTATTCGAAGGCTATTATCCTTTCCCCACACAGTAGATAATATGGGTAAAATTGCACATTCTTTTTTCAAATAAGATGAGTTATAAATGTCTACATATAGAATAAGTACTTTTGAAAAGTCAAAATTGTTTTTGTAGAAAAAGTTCTTGATTTAAACATATGTAAATACAACTACAACTAAACCTAATTCAATTTCATTACCTAAGAAACCAGCATTTTATTACTCTTTTAGTCATATGCATATTAAATCAATCAGACTTTTTAGTGACAAAAGTAATCGATATTGAATTGCTACATACGATAACAAAATCCAGTTTCACATGGTATTTATATAAGTCCAACTAATTTTTTTAAGAAAACATACAAATTTGAGTATGCTAAAGTTATTTGCGCTCTTTAAACCGAATGGAAGCTTTCTCAAGCCATTTCATATTGAAAAAAGAACTAATATTTTAATTTTTTGAAAAATAACCAATTGCATATTTATTTCGCATTTTTAATAGAAGGGTTAATCAATTACACTCTACAGGGGAGAATATAAGTATTTGATTATTTTCCTATTTAATTAGTTTGCCCACACATAAAGATTTGTTATGCTATTGAACTCCGGAGACTGACAAGGCTCCTCCCATGACCTTAAGGGATTCTTCTTGAAATGGATGTATGTTTTGGGTCATTGTCGTACTAGGCGGACTTTACAAGACCCATTTTCAGTTCGCTGTCTTGAGGAAATGATTTTTTCGCTTAAATCCAAAATATTATATTTAAAACCCCATGTATGACGTTAAGGATGGTGTTCTTGAGACTATGCTCAGCCTTTTTCTTCCCTCAAATTATTTTTTTCTATATGTAATGTATCTTACTGTTAAAATAAATATACCATTAAAATTATAGAGCGCTTTTGTCTTTGTCAGTAGGCAGACTTACAAAATTGGCAAGGGATCAAATACTTATTTTCTCTTCTGTATAATTTTAGAATTTTGATATGTATTGACTTTTAATAAAAAAAGATTTGGCCTTTTCAACTTTGTTATTTATAAGATTTGTGTATCTAACTTTTTATTTATAAATAGAATAAATATTATCTAATGCCAAAAATGAGTATTACTTGTTTGTAAACAATGTAGATAATGATTAATTTTGTTGATGTAAAAAATATAAGTATGTTTTTCTATATTGTTTCTTTATTGCTATATGTTTTTTTAAATTTTGGAACGTTTTGATATAGAATTATCCAAGAGAAAAGGTTGAGAGATGCATAGAATATTTTTATGTGCTCTAACCATTGATTACACAAGAGAAAGATAGGAACAAAGGAATATATTTTTCTACGTGCTTTACATTCGTCGTCATAAAATTCCTTTCTACTTTTATACAAGAGTAGATCTGCCCAGCGTTGCCTGGGACATTAAGAACTTAAAATTAATTAAAAACTCTTCTGCTTAATATAAAACAGAAAATAAAGAATATCGAATTTTATGAATCCTTCTCATTTTGTTTTTATGAGTATGAATATAATGACAAATGACATTATATAACACTCTTCTATCACACTGTGAAAAAGTAATTGATTTAATCAGCGTAAGACTCCGAAAAGGCAGACTCGCAGCCACATCCCTAAGCATCAAGGAAACCTCCTAATATCCCAAAATACACCCCGATCTTCATGTTGTACAGGGGAAGTACTGGGGCAAAAAGCAGTTTAAACTCTACCACCGCCGTGTTTCTAGGCCCCAAGGAACCCTTCTAATGGGTTGTACAGATGAACTACTAACCCCGAGGCAAGTTAAATTTCACCGCTACTCCTTCCCTGAGCATCAAAGAATCCCTTTAATATGCCATAATACATCCCGGCTCTCAGGTTGAGCAGGTGAAGTGATGGGCCAAAATACAGCTTAAACTCTACTGCTCCAGTGTTTCTAGGAACTAAGGAAACATTCTAATATTATATAAATAATCAAGCCCACAGGTTGTGCAAGTAAACTGCTAGGCCCGAATCAAGTTGTATTTCTCCAATGTGGGCTCCCTGTGCATCAAGGAACCCCCCTAATATCCCAAAATACACCCTGGCTCTCAGGTAGTACTGGGCCTCAAGGCAGTTTAAACTGCACAGTATTTCTAAGCACCAAGAAAACCTTCAAATATTCTAGAATACACCCCTTCCTACGGGTTGTAGGTTCTTGGTCCCTGAGGCTGGTTAAATTCTTCCACTACCGCTCCCCTGGGCATGAAAGACCCCTTATAATATCTAAATACACCCTGGCCCTTAGGTTCCACAGGTAAAGAGCTAAAAAATGCTATTTAAAGAGCGCCATGTTACCAGATCCTTTTCTGGAGCTATAAGTACTTACATGAAAAATTTCAGCAAATGAAAGAATAATGATAACAGCATTATAAAATAAAACAACAAGAACAAAACCCTCACGATAAAAAATGCTTAGGAGTTACAATCCTAAATAAATGTACTTCTATTTATTTCTTTTTTAATGGGACGAGCTGAGCTGTAGGTACACACATTCGTTGCTCAACCTCATCTAAAGTTCAATTCCTTATTTTTTAATGGTACTCCTCATTTATTTTATTTTTATTATTCCGCATTCAGCAACAGCCAACAAGCTCGTTTCTAACTAATATTTCTAAGAGTATTTAGTCACGCAGTTCTAAGTTACACATAAGCACATCACAACATCAGTGAACCTTACTGATGTTGTGATGTGCTTATCCACGCATTTCGATCGTATTTATTCTACCTTTTTGTAGAACTATTTCTCAACAAATTATAGTAAATGAAGTCCAATAATAATAACTATAAAGGAGAAGATAATATGGATGCACAATTTGCCCATTTTTTGATATTAAGCGCACATTTAAAAAAATAGCTGTACAGTCAAACAATGAGACACCTTAACAAAGAAAACTTTGTTTTATATATATAAAGATAATTAGTAATTTTATTACTAATAATCGATATTGGAAAGCAATCAATCTCTATTTGCTGCAGTTGCTACTCAGCAAATGGATATATAAGACTTAATAAATATAGTTATTAAAGAAAAATAAAAAATTTGGTTATAATTTCCGCAACAAAGCATCGCTGAGAAAATGTTTATTTATTCACGAGAAATTTCGTTACGGAAAATAGGAATAATTTTAAAGAAAGGCATAACCAAAAAGAAATCATGATAAGAAAGATAAAATGGACCTAATAATTGCTCTAATTTACCAAAAGTTTTCAAAATATCCAAATTTTTATGATTTATTTAGTTCGTGTTGCTATTTTTATTATGACGACTATTGTATTTGTCTATTTATAATATTACATCATTTATAAATGATGTATCTAATGCTCTAACTTTGTTCAGAATTAAGGTATTGAACTTTTTTACAATTTGTTGACATATTGTATCAATTGTTTTCAATTACCTATATTCAAGTTTCCAAAAATGTAATTAATTTTAGGTGCAGAACATGTTAAAGGTGTTTACATATTTTAATTAGAAACCATATGTTTACATTTTTTTATAATGGGCTTGACTATACTTTTAATGAAAGGCCTGATATGTAAATTAGCATTCGTATTTATATTGTTCATGCTTAGTCTTACAAATTATAAAAATAATAAATCTTCAGTGTTTAAGATTGGGATCTTAGTTTAACATAATCATGACTCAAGGATCCAGATATATAAATGGTATAGTGATAATATGTCAATTATTAATTTGGAGTTTTATATATTCTCAAATATTTATTTGAGCATATATGTATATTAAAGAAATAGATTCTAATGTATTTACGTATAAAACGTGTAATTAATTTAAAATACAGATGCTTTTGTAACTACAGTTCCTAACTATGACATTGACTACTTCATTTTGCTTCAATACGAAATCAGGAGATAGGTTAATTCACTCTTAAAAAACTATTTGATACTTTTAAAGAAAAATCAACTTCGTTTTTACCTGTCATATCATAACTCTAGAAATAATTCACCTTTTAAAAAATATTTTTATGTAAGAATGCTTCTTTTTTAATTACCGTTACTCCTAAGGAGCCGGTCATTGAGACAAAAACAACTAGAGGTTGATTTATTATTTACTACATTTGAATAGTTTACTATAAATATTAATATTTATTCATTTCCTTTTTGAATCCAATAAAAGGTTTTCATTCTATATTTCAGATTTTTTTAAATTTCGAAACCTAACCTCGAGTAATTTTTTGCCTCAAGATAACTTCAATAAAGCCTATAAATCTGTTAAATTACAAATATTTTCTACCAAGAAACCAATACAACTTTGAGAGTGAAAGATTAATTATTGATATATCAAATGAGTCTATTTTGCTCCTAAACAAATGTCTAAGAAAAACGTTATCTTTCTCCTAACCAATCTTTTGAAAATATAGGATTATATAATTTTTTTATTGCAATTCCTCAATTTTGCTTCATCCCTAGAGATATAAAAACATTCCCGATATATTTGAAAAACGTATCCTAGTAAACATGGTAGTTATTATGCAGACGTCATGTCAGCTGAAATAATTGTAGGGCTGAATAGAGGGGAATAGAAACAAAGAATGAAGGTAGAAGAAAAGAGACAAAGAGAAGGATGAAGAAAGAGACTAATGGAGAAGAGAGGTGAGATGGAGAGAGATTTTTAAAGAGAAAATGGGGACGAGGTTTATAAAATACAATGTATCTTATTCAATGGAATCTTTCAATTTAGACATTAATATACTTGCATGTACTTCCTTTAATTTAGTCTTCCATTGTATTCATTTTTTTTCTTTCTTTTTTTTAACCGTTGCTTTTAAGTTGTTAATAAAAACAATCTTTTTTGGATGATCTAATTCTACACGGAAAGAAAAGGAGCTATATGATCTGAAGGTGATAACTTGCAATTGTCCCTTTAAAACTAATTAAGCATAATATGCGTTAAAATATTACGTATTGATATGAGCTATATTTTTTAATATAAGAAATGTGTATGGTGAGTCAATACAGATAATATAGGAATTTTTGTATTCTCACAAAGATGTTCCCGTATAATATAACGTTCACAACGCTTATGAATAAATTTATTACAAAAATTTATAGGTACAAAGAGTAATATAAAGGAATGTAAAATATTAATAAAATTAAAATAAACAATATTTTCTTTCTTCTAATTAAATAAGATGGATATACTTTAAGTATTTATTTTGTCAAACAATAAAATTTCCTCTTTCGTATCCTCGTTAGTTTAGATTAAATATTTAATTATATTCATTAAATTTATAAATTGAATATCTTTTTTAATTTTATATCCTACTTAACTTTTCTACTATGTAAAATGATTATATTTGTGGCTTGTTAATGCAAAAACAGGCTAGGATTATTTTTCTCTAAAGAAATATAATACTCCTATATTAATATCTCTCTTATTTTGAGGTATCCCTGTTATCACGTGATTGGTAGAGAAGAAGGGGAACGGTTGGCATTTAAATAGAAAAAAAGGATAGTCATCCATGATAATTGATCATAGGATATCCGAAATAAATTATATTAATGTAGCTCTAATTAATTAATGGCTTTGTATTTATTACATTTATGTTAATTGTAAGTATAATATATTTATATAATTTATGTTAACATTATCTTAGCAATACTCCTCTTGAAATATCCTACTTATTCAAGATGAATTTTATTCATTCTCAAAATTGAGTGTGGATTGCATTTGTACTCTTACGACAAACTATCGTCAATTTATAAAGAAACTATTTCATTAACACATTAGAGGTGCTGCAAATTGTACTCGAAGAAGAAAAAATGGATCGAGATAATTAAAGAATAATAACTATATTGGGCCCAATAATATTTTCTTACATTAATCAAAGCTTTTTAAAGTTTAATTAAAATTTGTATTTATCTTAATTTATCCAAAAAAGTAGAGTACAAAGTCTAAAATTGACTCAAATATCCTATTTATGAAATATTGGCTGTATATTAAAATGAAGTAAAAAAATAATTTAGGAATGATTACTTTTCTACATTTTGTTCAAGATTGTTTTTATGTTTTCTTCTTCTTATATTTTATTTGGATGGTGATGAAAATTAAACGTGTCATAAACAAATCCCCATTTACAATTTTAATCCATACTATAGAATTGTATTATAGAATTATAGTCGAAAAATTCAAATTACTTTGTTCCTATAAAACAAATATAGGATATATTGACATGACTGAAATCTAAAGAAAAGCTATATTAAATAAATTTAATTATCGTCATCAAATATAAAGGAATATGAAATCCACCCATATACATTGTATTTATGATAAATTTTAACGAGGAAACGGATTTGTATCAAAATTGATTTGTTGTATTATTGGGAGTAGACCAGCTCAAAAATGAAGTTTTCGATGAAATCTCCACATTCCACTTTTGGGAAAAGATTATTAGTGACTTATCTTTAGATGGTTACCATTTCAAAAAAATAAAAAATATTTGACCAATAACTTTAAAAAGCTGCATAAAAAACTGAAATTGACTCCATGTTGGATATATAAGCTGTTGTATCATAATAGTAATCACATTTAAAAAAAAAAAAAAGAGAGCTAATCAAATAGTATTATTTGATAAAAATATAACAAAAATGATTAAGATTTATGGGGATTTACAAAATATATATTTTAGAAAGGACAAAAGAGCAATGCGCCTTTTTTTAAAAGTTTTTTTTTATTATCATGACCCCTCTGTAACAATCTTATTTACAAAGCTAATACCCATAATCCCCTCTTGTTTTAAAATAAAAAAAAATTTCCTTTTGAAGAAAATAATTTACTACGAAGCTCCTATCCTACGAGGTGACATATATATTTTTTAGGAAATAATATTACTTTTTTTTGATGTTTTTTGGAATGACTTTTGTTTCATAAAAAAATTGTCTAAGAATGCAAGTTTTTGGATAACATTTTATTTTAAATTCCTGGGAAAGGCAACAGGGTTGTCCAAAACGACTACAATTGATGCAGTAAAGGACTTAGGCTCAAAAACTTCAAGAGAATGCATCAGCAGCTCATTACCAAGGCCATCATGGCAATGAAAATGACGAAAGGAAAAATTCTTCTGAACTGAATAAAGAAAAATTCTAACATTGTGCGCATCTTCAGTAACCAGGCCATAAATGCACAAAACTATTGTTATATGGCCACAAGTCCCAAAGAGGTTCCCCCTATCAATAGGAAACCGCACCCAGTCGGGGTCATGATAATGGGTGTATTGGCAAGGCAATACCTCTGTACTGGTTCCCAAGGAGTCTCAAAATCAACACAGAGGAGTATTTGAAGGTAATAAACTAATAGATAATGGTAAAAAAGACATTTGGATATTAAAATCATGTCTCTAGCTTCAATATTAAGGAAGTTATGACCAATTTATCATCGGAATTTCACGCCATTTTTTCGTAGTGTTAAATCTGTTAATGTAATATTAGTTAACCTACACCAAAATCTGGGATATAATCAAATATGATATTTAAATAACACACCACAACTTTCTTAAACATCAAGAGAATTGAATGAAATTCTCATGAATTACAGAATACAGTACTGTATAAAATATTCTAGCTTTTCTTGACACATAAATTTAACCATCTCTTCTTGTAATCATTAAAATTCTTCTTTAACTTTCAAATTTTTCGATGTTATCTCATCAGATGCAGAAAACTGATAAAGTAATTCAAATTTATATTAATTAACAAAAATTCGAGCGATTTTTTTGCTCTTCTAAAATGGCAAGCGCACTCCCACCCTCGTTCAAGAATTTTGAACTGCGCTTACTAATCAGTATTAATCTCTATCATTTCTGAATACACACACTCGTGGGGAAACTTTATTAAACTTAGTTGTTCTCTCTTTAAGAATGAAAGAATAATGAAAACAATAGATGAAACTAATACTATCTACCGGTATGTTAAGTAAATGAACCTGAAAATTAACGTGTTGCCAAGACAATTTGAAGGATATTTTGGAAGAGAACAGCTTAGCAGTCATAACATTTCATTAAATTAGCTGAGATCAGCTATGATATTAAATAAATAAACATAAACCCCACTCTACATATATCTAATACAGACGGGATATACAGACAGGATTGATTCCGATGTCGATCCCCAATCATATTCCAATTACAACAAGTACTTACACTTCTAACTCCACAACGTTACTCTTTGTCATTTATGAGCAAGCATATTTTTGGTTACACTATAGTTTATACGAATAATATTCTTGAAAATGAAAGTTTAATGATAACAGCTTTGGAAAATAAAATAAAACATTATTCAAGTCTCTCGAACTCTAGGATTATGCGAGGTGTTCTTTCGCAAGGTTATGAGATAATTTGAGGCCTCGAAAGGACTCCGCTCCCTGCCAGACCCAGAAAAAAAAGCATCAAATGGTTCAAAGACAATTTTGACAAATTTATCTCCCCGGACTTTTGGCCTCCAAACTCGTTGGATCTTAATCTGATGTACTTTTTTGTGTGTGTGTGTTGGCACGATCGAACAACAAATCAACCAAACCTCCTACACCACCAATGACAAACTTAGTCAGATGAAGATGGAACTTTTGTGTTTACTAGGGTAGAAGTTGTGGAAGCCTGTTACCTCTTTTGGCCTTGTAATTGTCATTTTTATGACAAACTTTTCATAAGTTGGTAATTCAACCATTTTCTACACTTTTATTGAGTATGACTCCATACATTATGAATTATGGGTTCAATATGTGGACAAACAGAAACACAAATAGCTTTGATCACGTCCAACGACAAGTTGTTCCACTCCTCCGTGATGACTACCTTCAGTGGATCGACATTCCAGTGAGAAGACTTATTCATCTTGACCTCCAAGACACAACAAACAGCGAAGTCGAGGGGTTTGAGGGGTTTCACATCGGGTGATACCGAAGGCTGTAAGTCTGCCATCCGGAAGGCAGCTATGTTCTCGCTGCCGATTTTTTTTACCTTATGGATGTGTGTGTGTCGGGGCACTGTCTTGGATATACACATAGTTTCCCCTGCGGAACGTGCTCTTCAACCATGGCAAGACATGGTACCTAACGAGCTTATAGTAGACGTCTGTATTAACTTTTGGCGTTGCCCTAGAAGAAGCAGGGAGGGATCTTGCTGCCGTCGGACACCACGACGCCGAGGACCATGACCTGAGCCGGATGTTTGTTCCCGAATGTTCCCTCGACATGAGCTCTTGATTCAGCCAAGACACGATCATTTTTCCTGTTCAGAACAGTGTCCACTTTGAAGATCTTCTTGTCGGAGATCAACATATGCACGGAGGAGATTGCACACCCTCTGGCGTTCTATTTGTTGCTCGGACATTTTTGATCGCACAAAAACAAAAAAATAACATAAAATTGTAGCTTATTGTCAGCTCTATTAAATGGCACCAAGTACAAGATTTTTAGAACTGAGGCTAGACGGCCTCGAAGAGGATTCTAATTTTTGAGTCCTCACCCTGTGTATCTATTGTTATTCAAAGTTGACGTCTGTATGACTCTAAAGACAAAGATTATTTTGTATAAAAGATGATTTGATTTATATCTATGTACAAACCTATAAGCCAAACTAATATCAAATGTATAAATATATCTCCATCAATCAGGATTTTACGTATTTCCTTATTTTGTTATTCAACTCGGGTTGATTTGTTTTGATATGAATAATGTATATCGTCGTGTACAAGTTGTAACTTGCACACGTTGTACTCAAGAAAGGAAGTGAATAATTTAGAAATAAGTATTTTCAATACTTTTGAGGAGTTTAAGGCAAAAAAAAAAGAAGAATATTGGATGACTTATATATTATTGGGGTAATTTTTGACTTTTCAATGAAAATGTATAATTGATATGTATTTTTTCGTACCTTATAATGTTCACTTTCCCACAGTTATATAACTCATAAATATATAATCAATTCCAAATTTGAATAGATTAAAACATAATTGTAACGTCTTTTAATAGTAGTTGGTAATTAGAATGAATGATGAAATAAAGCGCAATGAAACGTAACAATTGTCATTTGTACATATATTGCAACAAGTACACAACATCCAGACTCTAGCAATGCTATAAAAACAATTTAAGGGTACACATTACCAATATTTTTCCCAGTTGATTAATTTACGAGAATACTTTTTTGTCTGCTTGGAGCGCTCGAGGTTCTATTAATTACACAGTTACTAGACAATATGATAAAGTGACGTCATTTGTGGTAGTCGTGTATCAAAATGCAAGTTTTTTCTCTTGATATTTCAAATAATATAGGATTACTTGATTTTTTTTATTTATAACTCAACCCTGCTTTGAATTCTTTTTCATGACGAATTTGAACAAAAATAGCCATTAAAACCTTAACTTTTGAGACTGTATGTAGTTCATTAATTTACTAGTTGAATAACACATTTGTATATCTACTAAACTATATCACCAAACTCTCTATATACCAATTAAACCTCTCATATCATTTGATTCATCAACCTAGCACTCTACCATAATTTTACAGCTGTATATTGGTTGTAACTTTTTTAAATCAAAATCAGAGGATCAATCTTTTGATATATAGAACTTGTTTGCACTTTTCAACTACTACTTATTATATTACAATTAGAAATTACATTTTTTTTAAATTAACCAAACTAATTAAAAATGGATAAACCAGTATACTGATTTTTTTTTTTTTTTTTTTTTTTCCTTCCCTTAAAGTTTAGACTCTAATAGGATACAAGGGAGAGTTTAGTTCCACCCTTTAAAAGTTCTCTATTCGAAAGATTATAGTCATTTGACTTTAGTCGAAAGACTGACTTTACTCTACCTCTTAATTTAAATGTTGTAGCTCCCATTTCTGCTATCGTATTAAATATGCATTAGTGCCAATTTTAAGGGAAGGCATTGGGGACATTTGTTTTAGATCTTGAGTTTTAAAGTTGAGTGAAATTAGAGGCCAGATATTGTATTTAAGGCCAGTGATTAACAAATAAAAAAATATACCTTCATAACAAATGTAAAAAAGTGAAATTAATGTTGCCAATATTTTTTGACACAAAAATAAATTAAAATATATACTTACATTTATAAACAAACTTCATTCCAAACATTTTGTCCCCACTCATGGTTAAACATAATTTGCCTTGGTATATATTCTAAAATTTCCTTTTGTTAAACATTTGCTAGTTTTTACCTTCACAACAAACCCCTCTATTTTTAAAATTGGAATAGCTTACAAAAGTTTATATTTATTTTTATTCTTATACTTTTAATACAGAAAGTTAAAAAGTTGTAACAGTGTTGGGTATTAGATACGCTTTGTAGCAAATCATGTGAGCTTCAATCGAACTGTAATTTGTATAAATTCTATACATATGTAATAATTTATGGATTAACATATGCCTATCTGAATTGTTTTCTGTTTGATGTTATTTAATTTCTTGAAAGAAAATAAAAATAATTATCGGCATATAACATAAGGCGACAAAGTTTTTCTATAAATATTTTAAACTATATTTCTAATTATAGTTGATTTGTATCTTTAGTCAGTTTTTTCGTATCAAATATGGTTTTTGTAGAACTGATTTTTTTTAATACTTTTTCCTGTTTATAACATTTGAGTAAGAAAATAAATCAGTGATCCCCATGAAAATTAGTTTATTATGCGTAAAATCTAAATTAATAATGGGTTTTTATAATAAAATGAACTCCGGCTTTATTCAATCTAAAAGGATGTTCCATTTAGGAAATTAGGGTATTTCATTATGTGACTATAAGATAAAATTTGAACTTTCAATCAGCTGATACAATTTGAATAAATTGTTCCCTAATGTACAACATATTCGTATACATATTTTTGATTTATGAAATAATAATGTAGTCATATTAATGAAGTCATACAGATGTTTTGCATGTAGCATCAAGTGTTTGTAGCTAGGCTCAGTCTCTAGAGCTCAGCGCTCTAGAAACTAATGACTCCCTGACTCATCAGTCATAAGGTCATACTTTTATTTTTTTTCTCAAGCTATTATTAATTCCTTGATTTTTAAGGAGAGAACATTGATCATCTATGTATGGAGTAGCTATGAGTGAGCTTGGCCATGAAAAACGGTGAGTAACACTGAGGATCTCTTGGGTAGTTACCTCCCATATGTTTAAGTAAAGGTTCTCTGTTGTACGACACTTGATAACTCCGCGAAATCATATGCTCTTTTTGGAGCTTTTATTAAGAAAAAGTATTTATTTTAGAGGGTCATAATAAAGGCCATGATCGAGATTATTTACAGGAGCGTCGACAGGGCCATATTTTTAGTTTTTTTGGAATTAATTTCTTTTGTCGCATAAATTGGTCGAATTTTTATACTAACGTAAATAAGTTCCTTGATCATTTTTTTGGGAGGGAAGGGTTACTGTTCTTAATGTACTAACCGTTTGTAGGTGGGCTTGATTTGGTTTCTACTCTAGGAAGATTTGTATTTTGCAATATTGATAATAGTTTAAAATTATTGTCATCAAAAATGTTTAGAACACCTTCATAAATAAACCCTAGAAAATTAAAATTTCAAAAGTTTGACGTCTCATTTGTTAAATATTACTATTCACTAAACCAATTAAAAAATTGTATAAATAGTAATTTCTAAAAATCAATGAAAAAAATTAGATTTTCAAATGTACAAATAAAAAATATGTATTATCGTCATGACAAAAATAATGACTATGAGGAAAAAAAACCTGTCGACACACGAATTGGTTTTGAAATGTCGGAGAAATACTCTAAGTACATTAAAAATTATGAGTATACTTTAATTAAGGGTAACAGTCAATACTAAAAGCATACAAAACATTCATCACTCAAGCCAATGAAAAAAAAAACCAAAGCATTAGATTAAAATATATTTTTGTTCTTTTTTTTCTTTTTATGTCCATCAACAAAAAAAAAAAAGATTATTTAAAAAGCTTTTACTTTGTTTCACAAAGATTTTCATTGGATATAGTTTTTTAATAAAAGATATTAAATGTACCAAACATTTTTCATATTTTTATGAAAATAATTTTAATTTGTTCAGTTTGTCATAAAAGTTTTTTTTCCGAAAAGTTTGATGTGTAAAATATTCATAATCAGATCTTATATTTGGTTGGAATTCTATGTTGTTTTAGTCCAATCTCTTGGTCTGCTGGCTCTACTAAAATAACAATTTAATGTGATAAAAGACAGGAAAAAAGTGTTCATGGGAGAATTTGAAGAAACAGTAACCAAAATGATTCAGTGAAGGCCTGTTTAAAACATAATATCAAATTAGTTTAAAAAATTGAATTGAATTAATTTGGTATAATCTCAAATCGTTAATAATATCTAAGTGTGTTGTGATTTTTAGCATTTAGCAGATGAAGAATAGGATAATTACTTTATGTATATTGTACGACCACATATTATTTACTTTGTTACTTCCTGAAGTTGGATTAAATTATGATAAACTTCGTCGATCATGTTCAACAGTCGGAACTTCCTTTTTTTTCTTGAAAAATATAAAACCTCGTATAAAACGACATAGCTCAATGAACAACACACACGTGATATTTTTTTAAAAGCTCAATATGCGTAAGTTCGCGTATCGGTTGTTCTTAGAGACAGAAATATAAATTATAAATAAACTTCAAATATAATTCCTAAGTCAGGTAGAGTAATCGTAATACTATTATAATGTTTACTTATATTTAATCAGTACAACTCCATCTGACCAATTACAGAAATATTAAAAAAAACTTTGGTTAATATCAGCATAAAATATTTGTATCAAACCATTTAATCTACATATCATTTATTTAAATAATAGGATTGGCTGAAGTTTTTATTTTACAGAATAAGATGAAAAACTAACTTTTTGCATCTTTAAAATACTTTTTTTTCACTAATACACTTTTTCATATAGTTTTACTTGGTGGAGTTATGTTAAAAATATACTGCTGTTTTCTAAGATATGTTTTTTCCATGTTTATATTCCAAAATATTTATCACACGCTCTCAAGGTACTTAACATAATGGAACGTGTTTTTCCATTGTTTATTCAACATACTTTATAAAACTATAAACTTTCATCGCATAAAATGAATAAGATAATTTATTCAAAAATGGAATGTTTCTTAAATAGAAAGTTATTTCTTTGTTTAATGGAAATTTACGTCATATTACATTTCTATTGGTTTGAGAATAGTTTTTCTACATTCCAATCAGAAGGAGTCGCAATAACTCGATTCCAAAAATAAAATCCTTTTTATCTTGATGTTTCTACTATCCAGAGTACATCTTAAATTGAATTTCTATAAGGCATAAATATATAATTTTTTACGAAAGTTAGAATCTTTATTTCATTCAAAAAATTCAACAGAAGCTGATAAAGTATTTTTTATAACCTTTCCTTTATCATACCAAACAGTATCTTAAAATACCCGATAGTTACGCTAAATCCTAGGTAAAAAACTTTAGCAGTTCGCAGCCAAAATATTTACCTTCTAATCTCGCAAACATTGAATTTCTTGCTTGTACTCATAATAGTTAAGATCCATAATATCAACAAAACGTAACTTCAAGGTTTCAAATGAACCTATTTTATCTTTCGAAAAACAAGAGGTTTTATGGTATCAAAATTGTTTACCTAAACAAAAATTACAGTATAAAAATTGTATTCAATACCAGCATTCCCGGGACAATGACAAGACCAATACTTTGAGGGATTGATACTAAGTCCTTCAAATATAGGTTTTGAGATAAAAATAGATTTTAAGAACTACAATACATACAACATCATAAAGTAAGTTTTTCTAAAATTTTCTTCATTTGACATAAATATTTAACATTTTCGTCATCAAACCTGCTATTTTTTCTATGAAAGAAATCTGTAGACCGAACTATAGAGAGTTCTTCAGGCCCCTCTCCTTAAGTACTCCCGAGCTTATCAAAAAATATTCCATTTGTTTTCTAAAGCTGTTATATTTAATTTTATTATTAGGAGAGCACTTGAAAATACTCAGTGAGTAGCTACGTGTGAGTGTGCTCATGAAAAACGGAGAGCCACACCAGGAAATTTGTTGGAGAGTTATTTTCTATATTATTAAAGAAAAAATTTTTTGTTCGTCGATACCTAATAAATGAGCAATGACAGGTACTACTGCTAAAAATTAATAAGACTCCTTCGAGATACATCAACATTCTTAAATAGTTTGAATGAAGCAGTGTTATTCCTGACATGGACTCACAACTTTTTTGTATCTTAATAAAACGAAATAAAATATCGTTTTAAAAACGTTGGTGTATAAAGTTCCTCATATGGAACATGTGGGCAACTGTCCATTGTGGCATTCGTTTGAGGGACAGCAAGAGCGCATTTTATTTATTTGCATTCATTTCCTCTAGTTTTTGTATTGTTCATTTACACCTCAAGACAACGTCATTTTCATAGTTGAAAAATGTGCCACTTTCAACTATTATTTTATTCTTTGATACGAAGAAGAAAAAAACGGAAACTCTTTATAAATGAATTTAACAGCCTACGATAAAATATAAAGGCACCAATGACGAAGGACATTCAATCTCAATCTAACGTATTTAAATTAATGTGGAGGCTCTCCTAAAAACAAAAACAGTTCAGGTCCACAAAGTTATACTTCTCCTATGAAGCATTTGATGCTCTGAAAAAACTGATGGTGACATTTTTATAGCCTTGGACCCATTCACCCCCTTTCCATTTGTTCGTTCAATCAATCATTTTTGGAAATTTTTTCGTTCGCCGTTCATTCGAAAAAAACAAAACATGGAAGAAGAAAGTTTTGGGGGGACGATAAAGATGAATGTTCCACGACTACATAGCAACAAATCTAGTAAATTTGGAGCTTTTATAAATTAATATTTAGTATTATGTTTTTCCTTAATCGAACCATTGTATAATTATTTCAGTCAGACAATGTCCATCGGCCAGTTGTTTAAAGCATGTCACGGCAAAAACTGACCATTTCTAGTTTTTTGTATAGCTGGAATAAAATTAAAAATCTGGTTTTATCTACACTAAAGCATTTTTTTTTTCAAAGTCTCTTATCTAACGGTATTAATTATGTACTTCTTCTAATGCATTTAGTTAAGTCTTTTATATGAATTGAAATATTTCTATTTTATTTAAATCGGATTTTATAATTCTTAATTTTGGGTATATTTCATTTTTATATATACATTAGCACGGTTATATTTGTTTATATAATAAACGTCTATAATTATAGACAGTCATTAGAATTTAAAAGTAGCTGAATCTCGAAGTATTTATCAGGCACTTTCCATCTCTTTGGCCAAAGCACTAAATCAGCTTTGGAAAAGAGTCTCTCACTTGAGGCAATTGTCCGGAGAATGGTATTCATCTTAAGGAAGACTTTCTTAAAAAAACAGTATAGAGTATTGATTCATCAAACAATTATCGGTTGACTTCTTGCTCAACAGTGTCAGTTCTCCTTGGTCTTTTGATATAAAAGCTACGGGAAGCTGTTTCCGACTGCACTTTTTGGTTGAACACAAATTTTGAATCATCCAGTGATCTTAGGTATTCAGTTAGATATCTTTGAGCCCGGTTTCTGTGCTCATGTTCTTTTTAGAACTCTACTTTGAACTTGGGGAGATAGACTGAGGCAAGAAGCATCTCCCTGGATTCAAAATAGAGATCAAATCGCTTCTTTAGTCCCTCCATCGCTGCATCAACCAACATTTTGCATCTATCAACTTTTTCCCTGGTCTCTACAATGTAACTTTTAAGACCCTGAATTGTCGGAAGGAGGTGTCCCAAAAACCTTGCAGGTGATCTAAAGCGTCTGCCATAGGCTTCATTTTAATTACCCATTCATCAAGGAAGTTGTACTGAAGGGGCGTGACAAGTTGGACATTGGCAGCAGCTCAGACGGATTGGAAAGAGCTCAGATTCTTGTCCTTCATTTCCCTAATACGTTGGACATAATCATACACACTGTTCCACTTTGTTACTGTAGGGGTTATAATTGCCTTAGAGAAGTTCTCGCTGACGGTGCCAGAGAATTTGATGGATTGGTTGAAGTAATTCCATATCTTTGTCAGCATATTATAATGTTGCATATTCTCAACTTCTTGGGGTCAGAACTTTCTTTCAATCATTTGTTGCTACCAAATTGAGACTATGTGGAAATAAATTGATTGTCTAAATTTTGTCTTATTATATGAAAGACTGCTTGTATATTAATTTAAATTTGCTTCGTCCGATTGATTAAATAGACATAGATTTTGTTGTTTAAAGAAATGAATTAAGATAAGTTTAACATGTATTTGAATTATATGGCTAAAATGTATTGGAAGTCACGAAGCTAATGATGTGGGGTTATTCCAGCTAAAAAGGTTGTCAAGGTCCATACCATCTACATCATCCTCGTCTTCATCTTCCACTTCTCCATATTCTTCAGCTGGAAAGTTTGGAGACTCATAGCCTAAAGATTGTTTTCCGTAGAGACGAAATGTTTTTTTCATCTTCCATTGACATTGCCATTCTTTGGGGATTTTAAGGATAGCTTCGGTTACATTGTGAAAGGTGTGGGATCCTCAGATTCTTCGGCAGGCCAAACTATAACTCTTTCTATTCATTGTTTCAGCGTCAAAGGTATAGACAGTTATGCCCAAATTACTTTTGTGTCCAATGCTTCTCCTTAATTGAGGTGCTCATTTTTTGAAATTGCCTATCTAATTTGACCATGAGTACCTTCCTACTCGTGACTTCCTTAGTAGAGTTCATGATATTCATGAGCTTGATAAATGATGGGTATTTTACAGTTTGAAAAGCCTGTCCAGTTTCCACGATGAATGACACAAATCCCTTGTCTACGCCGGACTGTGAAACCCAGGACAACTTATTGAAATCACTTCCACTTTTTAAATATCCAAGAACAGAGGGTGAGGCATTGTCTTTGCTTTAGTATTTTATGATCCTACCTTTCTTCATTGTATTATTTTCTAGAAGATTTAAGAAATCTGCTATAATTTATGAATACTATAATTTCACATGACAGACAAGGTTTGCTCTTGAACTAGTATTAGTGTACGAATTTTAACTGATTTATAAAACTAGTGGGAGTAGCATTGCTGGGAATTATTTGTTTAATAATAGCTCAAAGTTTTTCAACTTCTTTGTTACCCTTTATATGTAATTTTAAAAATTTCACTTTTTGTATATTCATCAATAATTATACCGAATTTTAAATTTAAGAATATATTTAAAAATTATATTTATTTCCCAATGGTCTTCTTTTTAAACAATATTTTTTGTACTGCCTTGTTCCTTGAAATATATATAAACCCTTTTTACTATCATCTATTGAACATAAAAGATATAACTAATCATGATAAAAACATGGTTTATACAAATCCAAAATAACAACTCAAAATGTATGACTATGGACCTTATTAATGCTCATAACAAAACTCTAAACATCTAGAAAAGATATTTGATGCAACTTTTCTAGATGAAAAAAAAAAAACTCAAAACACAAGTTTCATAAAAGTTTTAATTAATGGGGTTAACACGGTGAAGGCATGTATAAAAAAATGTATCGAGCTAAGTTATCCATAATTATTTTTGCCTTTAAAAGATTAGACGTTATCTTTTTAAAAATCAATCTTGTATTATTATGAAGTTTGGGAGCATCTACATTTCTTAACAAAATTATTATAACCCCAAATTTTAATGACAACTTATTTGAAAGTATTCTAGGTGATAATTTTATTACCTATATTATTGCTATAATTGCTCCTTTTTATAATAATCTAATTTCATTGTAGTTCTGACAAATAATAAACTTTTCTTAAATTTCTACTAAAGAAAAACATTTATTTCCATAATACTGATTTTTTTGAAAGATCGATCCAGACCGAATTTTTCTTTGAGACCAGTTCAAACCGAACTTCTTTAAATGACCAAACTAGTTCGGTCCTCTAAAAATCCTTATGGCTTAGGATTTCCAGACCGAAACCCAACACATGGAATTTTTTTTAGTATTTATATATTAATAATGTGTACAAGTAATGATTTTGTACAAGATACAACTAAAAAATGAGATGAATAATTTTATATGAAGGATTTACAGTCCTGGGATGTGGATAATTAAACTATATATATCAATAATGTAATCTTTGACTATTTTAATACAAATAATTAATAAGAAGAAATTAATTTTATTATAAAAAATGAACAGCGTGCATCGTTACAAAAAAGAAAAATTCTTGTGGGATTGGTAAAACTGAATATTCCCACGACTATATTTATGTTGAGGAACCACAAAGGTACTTACTTTCTTTTTTTTCCATATGAAGCTCTGAGCTTTAGCTACTCATATTTGTCAAAAATGAGTCATTCAAAGGCAAGGAGACTGACAAATTTTGCTCGATTGTAATATAAATAGTATTAAAATTAAAGATAGAACCCTTGTAATAGGTTGTTCCTAAATATATATATATATATAGTGGCGCTAGGGGCCTCTGTTGGTTGAGGCCCCTGTTCATCATGAATAATACTTAATAGTCTCAACTTATATTGTATATTTGCAGAAATAGTATCAATCTCCCTGATAAGAATGCATATCTGTAATTATTACTACTAAAGGGGAGACTTAGGGCGTAACCTCAACTATTTAACTGATTCGGGCTCCGTAGTTGTTTTATATTTATTAAAAAAATAAGCTACCACTGATGCTAAATCATTATCTATTTAAAAATAAAGTTTATAAAATTCATCCTTTTGATTTATTTTTACTATCTGTAAAAACTTGAATTAAATCAGCCAACCAACGATTAAGGGTTCTCTTAAAATAAAGATATTTTGGAAATAGGGTCCCTTGTTGATTTGCCTTATGCTTATTTAATGGAGTTTGATCCCCTGATTCCAAAATATGGCCTTATTTTTTCTCTCATATCCTCGGAGCCTTCAGAAGCTGTTTTAAGCCATCATTGTTGAAGATAGGGATAAAGTACGTTAATATGTTTTAAAGCCAATGTTGAAATATTCGAAAACCGTTTTAAAATGTCTGCATCATACTTTTAACTCGAGTTATCTTTGTTTAAAGTGTAAAATATGTGCTTTTTATTCAAAGGCTCATAGCTTTAAGACAAATAGATTCAAAAAGTTTAAAAGTATTGCATTGGATAGCTGAAAGTATGAACTTTAATGATTAAAAAAGAGCCTCATCAAAAACGCTCTATATCGTTGTCAATTTAAGATAAGACTATGACAATATTTCAAGGAAAACACTCATTTTTGAATTGATTTCATAATAAAAGTCTATAAGTATTCGGATGCCCCACCTACAAGAGATAAAAACAAAGAAGGGGAAGAAGAAAAGAGATAGAAACAAAGAGAGATACTCCCGAGGACTCCCTTGAATGTATTTTTTATCACTCAGTCACTACGGGTATGCTATATTGTGTGCATGAAGCTTGAAATAATCTATTTATACAGTTTGAGACATGAGGGTTAATGTTATAACAAATTGTATAATATATTTTTTCTTTTTCTCCTTTTTCTTTTTCTCTCTCTGTGTTTCTAAGTCATTTCTTCTTCTCTCTTCTTCTTTGGAATCAGGGGATCAAACTGTACTAAGTTGAGCATATGCTGTTCTTGTTCATTAAATAAAGTGAGATTTTGTTGGATAATTAGTAATATAAAGTATAAACTGTAGCAAATAATTATTTTTTAATGGAATTCTGTAACTGATTGGTTATGCCCAGAACTGATATCTCATAACATTAAATAGAATAATCTTTAGTTCAGACTTCAGAGGCAGATCGAAACTAGAAGAACCAAAAATATTTTATTACATTATAAGGAATTTCGAAACGTTACCTTATTACGCCTTCCTTGGTCCTAAAAGCCGAAAATACATAATCTGAGATATATATCTTCAGGCCCCAAAAAAATGCTACCTAACATATAATTTATAAGCATTCCCATCAATGTGTTTGACATTACACACCTATTGTTTAAAATTATATTCAAATTTTAATAAAATATTTGAAATAAGAAGTGAATGGGTTTGTAGAATATTACACTCTTACCTAACCCGAAATACATACCTAACTCCTACACGCCCATTCAGTTGTCAAGTGATTTGCAAATTTTGTGATATGAGATATTTGATAGAAAGTAATCAATGTACACACAAAATCAGGTTTATGATTTTTTAATATAAATTAATTTTATTTTAGGGACCCCCAATGACAATAATAAATATATCCATAATGAAGAAAAAAAAGTGCTTATCTTTGTAGACAAATAGTTACATAAAGACCCCTTAGAAACAATAAAAATTGAACGACCAAATAAACACCCTTCATTCTTTTACCCATTCATCGTTAATTCGTTCAAAAATGAACGGAAAGCGTGAACTCCGTTCAATATTCAAGCCTGCATTTTGAAATGCAGTGCTGATGCTGCAACATTAGGCATTCTGGAAAGATTTTCCACATTTGAAAAAACAAAGGAAAGTTATGAGTGCTAACATATTTCCAAAAGTGTAAGAGATAAGGAGCTATAGAACAATAAGTGAGTGACCCTTTGTGATACACTGCACTTTAAGGGAAATTCTTATTTGGATGGCAGAGAGCTTACCCAGGAGCTGACGAACTTGCCTGACTTGCTATCTAGTACCAAATCCTTGCTTGAGCTGCTGACATTTGTCCAAGAAGGGGCGGCGCTTTCTTAAATATTTACAAATATGTGAACTGCTCTCGGAATTGTTCTAATTCTTCCAGTCACTGTTGCTGAAGCTGAGACAAACTTTTCAAAGATAAAGCTCATTAAAAGTAACCTTATTTCAATCATATCTCAAGATAGTTTTACTGGTCTATCCATTATCATGATCAATCCTACAGATACTCATAAGATCTAATACTATAATTTAAACAATGACTTTGCAACAAAGACGGAAAGGAGAGCCAGGCTATCGATGGCAGTTGTGATGTTTATTTGTTTGTTGTTTAACGCACTATATTGTATTGTATATGTGTAATGAATAATTTTTGTAATTTAACATAATTTGTCTCTATTAGGAATCATGTATTAATTGTATTGATTATTGATACTTGTTTGTATTATAGTTGTTGCTGAGTGTGAGGTTTAATAAATAGGTTATTTAATTGGGAAGGGCAGAGGTGACAGCTAGAACTACCACTTACCGTATGGAAAGGCTTAAACTTAAACGAATTTGTAAAATTTGGCTAACTTTTGTATTGAATTGATATTTTTCGTCGGTGCATAAGTTGATATAAAAAAATTATTTTAAAAATGTTACATATAAAATAACTCTGTGTTGGATAACCTTTTAGCACAAATAAATTATGGCTGTAATGAGCCTAATACATATTATAGAGTTAATAGTTATGATATAGAATATGAAGTGATATATGTAAGTACGATGTATGTGCAAGTATTATTTCTTTCCATGCATTTAATACAGCCTTTTGTTCCATGAAATATACATACAAATACTCCATTTTCTATAGGAGTCTGTATGCCTAAATGGCGATAAATTAGGTTTTTTTATGTTTGTACTTCATACATACAGACATATTCATATCTATGTAAATACCATCCTAATAAATTATACCATATAATTATTTATGTGATTACTGTCTTAAATGATAAACAGTTGATAAATATGTATGAACATTTAGCAGATACATATATGTATTAAGAAATGATACTATTTAGATATTATAGGCTTATATTCATATATTTTATAAATCCATATTCCAATTCAGAAGCGTATGGAGGAGGAGAAATCTTTGTCGTTACCATTCAAAACCATTCTAACCATGTTTAGAATCAGATGCAGACACTCATAATTTTACATGGGATATCCATGTGAAATATATTTTTTATTGCTACGCTACAGTTTTACAGAAAAATTGCTCTTTGTTCAGGATGTTTTGGATCTTTTGATTTGCATCTCCATTGGAGATTTAAAAAAAAAAAAAGTTATCATATTGTTTTTTTTTAATAATAAATATATTATCAATTTTTTTCTGAAGCGGCCTTTTTTTAATAAATAAATAATAATAATTAATTAATAAATATTGGGTAGATTACAAAAAAAATTAAATATACATACTGAGAAATATGTTTAAAGATGTCCATAAAAATATGAAAATTTCTCAAAAAAGGTCATTAGTAAATTAAAAAAGTTCATAAAGAAATTAAATCGAGCTGTATATTTAAAAATACTTTTGCCTTTCAATGTCAAACTGCCATCAAAAATAAACGTGTCACCTCTATATATTTTTCATTCTCAATATATATATAAATTAGATTTGAATTATTGATGTTAGTTCATGAATATTGAAAAAAAAAAATTGGAATGAAAAATCATTTATTTACTCGTTATAAATGTAATTTATAATTCGTAGGAAATTAATCTTGAAGGTTGTTTTTTAATTTTTTAAAAACCAATAACAAATTTAAAATAAAATCTTTGATTAATGAGATACAATATATAAGAAATTATTTGATGCATATATATATATATCTATTGTGTACAAAAAATAATAGTCTTTCTTTAAAAAAATCTTATTTTTTGAGACAAGGGGTATACAAAATTGTTAGATGTGGCCTGACAACACAAAAGCAAGCTAAAATGATATTTCTTTAAAATAGAGTGAGGATTAGTTTTGTATTGGTCAACTAATTATCTTCAATTTCTATTAGTAATTTATTCTTATTAACCCTTAGAGTATGCTGCAAATTGCCGTTAAATTAGCCCAATTGATTTTCACAATCAAAGAATGGGAAATTGATAGATTTTATTTGAAAGGAGCCATATCGGGGACAATATTAAGCTCTTTAATAAAATAAAAGTTTCAAACAGTGGTTGAAACTCGGTTGGGTATCTTAACTCATTCCATAAATTTGAATACAAAGCCATGAATTGACTCAATATGTCCATGAGACATTGGGGTGTATGATTGACTATATGTCAATTAATCTATTAATTTAGATTTTCTCCTTTTCTTGATTTTTGTTCAAGATTGTTTTTATATTGATGCACCAAACATATGGTTATCAATTGTTATATATTTTTTGATTGATTTTATTGTATTTTTTTTAATTCGCAATATTTCATTTCAAATTAAAATTAAACATCCAAAAAATTCAAAATTAAATATTTATAATAAAATTTAAGTTTTTTCACTATATATAGCAAATACAAGGAGATTGTACTTAACTCATATATTGTCTAAGTTAACTCTAACAATTTAATTTTTTTGAATTATTATTAACAATGAATTGATGTTTACATTTCATTTTATATATCACAAATGATTAGTTAGTTAATTTACCACTACCTTTTTATGAATTTTTCAATCGACATTTATAAATTAATTTCTGCAAATCTGTCGTCCAGAGAACTTTACTTCTTTTTTTTTTCATATACATTTTTACATTAAACAGATCTTTTTTCTAATATTTTATGGTTTTATAAGAAAACAAACCAAAACAATTTCCAGTTATTAATTTAAAGTCGTTGAAACATTTTTTTTTGTCTGTAGGGAGGCAGGGGAAAAGGCGCACTAACAACATCTTTGATACCAAAAATTCCATCCCTTCCCCCATCCCGCAGACTATTCAGGGAAAGTAGTAAAGTACTTCCTGAACTATTTGTCCTCACTCTTCATCTTACACACATGCTGACATTATTACTGCATTATGTAAAATGATGAAAGAAGACGAAAAAAGGAGAAGAAGATAAACAAGACTTGAGATAAGCTCCTAATTATTAATTTAAAGGACCTCGCAAAACCTGGTTTTTCGAGGGGAACCCCGAATCCTCGAAGTTTTTTAGTACGTCTATCTGCTGGGACACGAGAGCCTCTAGACATGATGGAACTCTTCTGTCACCAACTTTCACTGAGTATATGATTCCTTGGACTTTTGCAATCATAAACTGAATTTCAAAAGCCTTGTGGTGTTTGGGGGATGTTGTAATAAGCCTGTCGAAGGGTCTCAGGACCCCATTATAAGCTCCAAGAATCATACACTCGGCCATACGGATAAGGGAGAGTATTTTGAGGCAGTAAAAGAAAAGATGGAAAGATGACTCCATCTCCATTTTACACCAATGACACCACCGCTCCTCGACACTAACATTTGATTTTTTAGTGTAAAGAGAGGATGAGGATACCCCATTTTTTTGTAATTTTAACCTATATTCAAAACCATATGTATCTAAAAGATATTAAATCATAATTTTTTTTTATTTTAAAAATGTAACTTCCCTCAATAAATCATACCACATAAATCTAGAATTTAATTCGTAAAAAAGGTAAATTGACGAATATAATTAATTGATATTATTTTCATATTTTATCGTATTTTTTATATTTCATATAATAAGGAGCGTTTCCATTGACATAACCTATTGCAAATAATGATTATGTTGGAGGTATAGTTATTGTCAACATACATTGGTATTTTTACAAAAAGGACAAATGTGCAAAAAAAAAAAACATTTTAAGGAAATACTGAGCTGTTGTGTTAAAAGAAAATTGACTTTTCTTTTTTAAATGTGTTTATTTTTGCCTTCCAGATAGACGACTTTCATATTGATGTCGTTACGCTCAAAATATGATATAGTATTTATTCATGCTCTGGGGTTTATAGTGATCTATCTATTCCATGCTATGTCTTCCTGGAAAACTATTTACATCAGGGGTAGGCAACCTTTTGAGACATGGCGGACCAACTTTGACATTTTTAATCAATGAGTGTGCCACTACCAACAATAATAGTAAGATACAAATAAAAACTAAAGGATTTTTTTTTAATTTGTGCGTGCCAGTGAATATGACTCGGCGTGCTAGCAGTGGCACGCGTGCCATAGGTTGCTGACCCCTGATTTACATTATGTAAATAGTGAGTTGAGTTTTTTTTTTAAATATGATCAAATCTTTGGTGGATAACTAAAATTAATACAAATCAAAAGACAGACAAATACTTGTTGACAACAATGAAAATCGTGATCAAAATAGTCAATTTGATATTTTATAATTTTTAATTCTATATTGATTTCTTTCATCATTATTTGAGACTTCAACATCATCAGCTCAGTGTAGTTCGAATGAAGCAGAGTTATTCCTGACGTGGACTCGCAACTTTTTGTATCTTAATAAAACGAAATAAAACATCGTTTTAAAAACGTTGGTGTATAAAGGCGAAGTTCCTCATATGGAACATGTGGGCAACTGTCCATTGTGGCATTCGTTTGAGGGACAGCAAGAGCGCATTTTATTTATTTGCATTCATTTCCTCTAGTTTTTGTATTGTTCATTTACACGTCAAGACAACGTCATTTTCATAGTTGAAAAATGTGCCACTTTCAACTATTATTTTATTCTTTGATACTTTAAAATGATTCTTTGATACGAAGAAGAAAAAAACGGGAACTCTTTATAAATGAATTTAACAGCCTAAGATAAAATATAAAGGCACCAATGACAAAGGACATTCAATCTCGATCTAACGTATTTAAATTAATGTGGAGGCTCTCCTAAAACAAAAATAGTTCAGGTCCACAAAGTTATACTTCTCCTATGAAGGATTTGATGCTCTGAAAAAACTGATGGTGACATTTTTATAGGCTTGGACCCATTCACCCTTTTTCCATTTGTTCGTTCAATCAATCATTTTTGGAAAGTTTTTCATTCGCCGTTCATTCGAAAAAAACAAAACATGGAAGAAGAAAGTTTTTGGGGGGACGATAAAGATGAATGTTCCACGACTACATAGCAACAAATCTAGTAAATTTGAAGCTTTTATAAATTAATATTTAGTATTATGTTTTTCCTTAATCGAACCATTGTATAATTATTTCAGTCAGACAATGTCCATCGGCCAACTTTAATTCTATTTTTATTCCTTTCATTATTATTGGAGACATAAACATTATCAGCTCAGTGTAAACTTATTTTTATGACATTGTCTCAGAAGTGGTTTGTAAACACACCGAGAATGACAATTTTTTGCATATGAAAACTCTAATTATAACTATCTCATGTCAGAAGAATAAAAATAAACTGAATTTTAAGTTATTCAGAAAAGGTTTTTTTTAATTCACAAAATTAACATGATGTACTAATCCTTAGTTTTACTTTCTTTCGACCCCTGAAAATGTGGCTTATATAACAGTAAATATATATATAAATTTTAACATATCTTATTAGATTTTTTATTTATTGATAGTTTAGTAGCAATTATTAACTAATCAAACTAATGATTATTTATTTTAATTTATATTTGTGATATATCAAACATTTCAAATAAAGATTTTAAAACAAATGTGGATGTAAAATCAAAATCTGAAATTTGTATATGACTTGCAAATGGAAATACCCCTGAGCACTGCCTATTTAAGAGATAGAAGAGATAATTAATAGCATAGAGTAAAATTGAGGCTGGTAACTTCATTACTGTTATCTTTCATAAAACCAAGGATACAGAAATAAAAATATAGTCCACCACATCCCTCTTTGTTTCCCTCTTAAGATTATCTTAAAGCGTCAATAAAATGTAGTGTCTTCTTATCATCTACGTCAGCTTAAAAGAATTATGCTACTTTTTCGACGTTATGACATTTCCTAAAAAAATTCTTTGCTATCTTTTCTTGTACCAATTTTTCCCTAACAACGTTTCACTGCCTAAGAAATGTGAATATCAGTTTCATTGAATCCTCTTTATTTAAGAAATCGGCGCATGCGCTATTCTATTAAAATATTCTAGCTTTTTAGTATTCATATTTATAGGAGAGGTTTTGTGGAATTCATATTTGTAGATGGTTAATTTGCATAAGCAGTAAGTTGTAGAGTGTTCGTGGAACAGTTTTTAATTAAAAAAATATTAAAGTTAGAAAGATTAAAAAAATTAAATTTTCATATGATTTGAAAATGAAAATAATGTAACAGATTGTTATATCACATGTTTTTTTAGTGCGTTGAAGTGATTTTTTTTTCATATTTTGCTTATGTAAAGTCGAATAAAATAATCTTCTGTTATATTTATAAATACACAACTAATCCATTTAATTGTTTAATTTAACACCAACATGAGGTGTGAAAAAATATAGTAATGCATTCTACATAAAAATGTTGAACATACTAAAAGAAAATATTATCTCATAAAATTTTATTTACCTAACATGCGACACGACAATTAAATAAATGAATATTAGAAGAAATGGCAGACATTGAAAGACAATTTTTAGAGAAAAGAAAGTTAATGGGTATAACGAGGCCGCAATCGCGTTTTTTTTTTATTGAAGGGGCTGGTTGAAGGCAGGACAGGTTCTAGGATTTCTCTTGGAAGGTGTGAAAAAAACTCTTATGAAATTTTTGGAAATACGTATTATTTTTTCCACCTCTCATATGAGGTGACTATTTGAGAAAAAAAAAATAGGATAGGGGCTTTTCAATAGGGGCCCTTTGGATAAATAATTTGGCTCATTTTTAATTGAATGACGTATATTATTATTTTAATGACCTTTTTAAGTGACTTAAACTAGCCTGTTTCAATATTTAATTTAATGTGAAAGTAATATTTATATCTATTTCAGTCCTTTTTCTGAAAAAATGTATACTTATTTTTTATCAAGATCTTCATTTCTATTTTTTTAAATTCACCAGGTAAGATGGGATCAAATGGTTATATTTTGTTTATAATCTTTCAGTTTTAAAAATTATAAAATTTCATTCAAATACTTATTACTATACTATGGGCTAACTAAAATGTGTAACCTAAATCAAAATTTATAAAATTAATTGTATTTTTTTTCGAGCAATACCTATATGCTTTTTAAAATATTAACGTTAATCATACAAATTAAAGTTTCTTAAACTCAAAAAAAAAAAAAAAAAAAAAAAAAAAAAAGGATCAATTTTTTAAATAAGCCTATACTAAACATTAAATCATTTTTTTTAATGTTCCTTTAATTGGTTAGATGGAGTTGCACTGATTAAGTATCAATAAACATTATAGTAATAGCCCTTCCGGGGAACATTGAAGTGAATATGGTATCAAATCTTTTCTGTGCTTGACGGAGTGGAAAATAATATTTCAAATTAATGAAATAATTGTAGTAAATTGAAACTATGATAGGTTATATCTTACACATTTCAAAAAGTTATGACATTTTTTTAAAGTTTAAACAATTATCATTCTAATATCATAAAAATATGCATTATATATTTTTAATTCAACCGTATTTTTATAATAATACGCATTATATTATGTAAGAGTATGATCAAATAGGGCGTGGTGTTCAAATGATCGTATTTTATTTTCAGTTTATAACTTTTCAGTTTCAAAAATTTTTAATGTTCATTAGGGAGGCTTAATTTTTTTTTTTTCCATTTGGAAAAAATGACAACATATTTATTTCCTTCCTTTTACATTCAGAAACTTCATTGGTATACATTTAATCGTTGAGCGATATACACTTTATCAGCGGTTGCGAATTATCCATATTCGTTTTCAAAATCACCTTTCAATGCTGATTTTTATTGAAAAATTAACTTGAGTGATGAAGCTCATTATGGGCTCAATAGCTTTGTTAATAATCAAAATATGCATTATTAGTCAGGCAAGTGCTTCACGAGACATCGTTGCATCCCCAAAAAATTATATTTGGTCTGTATTTAATGCTGAAGGGATAATTGGACCATATTTTTTCGTTGATGATGATAATGGACTCGTTACTGTAAATTGAAATTACTATCACACCATGATAACTGATTTTTTTTTTTTTTTTTTGCACCTATTGTAAGGAAATGACTTGGCAAATATGATAGTAAGACACAGCAAACGTAACAATTGATTTATTGAAAAGCAATTTGGGTGAATGCATTATTTCGAGGAATGGGGCAGTTGATTGGCCGCCTCGAATTTGCTATTTAACGGCTCTATACTATTTTCTCTGGGGTAACGTGAAGTCTACACGAGTTAGCCGGCAACGTTAGAAGAGCAAAAAAAAAAAAAATTGCTGCAATATTGGTAAATTTAATAGAAAATGTATTCGTATTGGATTGAGAGATCAGAATTCTATAAATCTGCTTTTGACGGCCAAGCTAGATAAATCAATTTTTATGCATAGATGTAAATGTTTATAATTTGTGTTGAAAAAATAAATTTGGCAAAATCTTTAACCGTTTGTGTTTTATTTATAAAAACGTTGAAGCGCTCTTAATGAAAAACCCTTTAAATTGAAATGTACACAATTTACTATGGTCTATTTAACTGTAGATATTTAATTAATTTTTTGATTAATTGTATGTTTCTGTAGAAATGTATGCTTTTAAATGTATTAAATGAAGAAATAACCCAAATTAAAGTTACTAAAACTCAAAGGAATGTGTCAAGAATATATCTTGTGTGCCTCAAAATTGTTTGAAGTCCTTCACTCTTTCCAATCTCCTTCTTCCGCTAACAACATGCAGACCCAAATAAACTCTAATTTCCTGTATTTATTGTTTTTCGGATAAAGATATTACATTTTTTCTTGGTCATCATCATGGGGTCATGGGGTCTTCAGAAGCTTACCTTCTGTTCAAAGGAAATACATTCGCTTAACTACTTCTTAACGACTGACAATATTTCATCGTTTTTTGTATTGCATTTCATTTTCTACAAATTCTAATTTTCAATTATTCTTATTAGTTACATTAATATATTGTATACTTAATTGCATTTTATGAACAGATATTTAAGAGGTCATATTTAGGAGGAGATCAAATTTATTTATATTGATTATTATATACCCAAGGGTTTATCTACCAATATAGTGTTTTGTCATACCTGATAAAATAAGAAGGTTCAGTTGCCATTAGAGTGGCTCCATGAAGAAATATAAATGAGAAAAGGAATGATTTAAATTGTAAACTAAGTTATATATCATAATTTATATGATTTCTTGATACTGAAATACTATCAATATATCAATAAAAGTTAACATAACTCATAAGTAAAAACATTTTAAAATCAGGATAGAGATTCAGTCCAGTATCAGGCTCCCATATTAAGCCTTTTTTTATATTACTTATTCCTATGGTTAAAATTGAATTAATATTAGTTTCTCTAATTTCTACATATTTTCTCATAATTGAAAAAATGTTAAATGGAGTGGATAGTAATATTTGAATATAACTTTGATCATAGTCACTTTACTTTTTTTTGTGAAGAGTGGAATCCTTCCATGCTATAGCTATATACTTGGCAAACTTAATTGCAGTATTACCATTCTTAGATGCTTGACAGATCAATTTTTCACGCTAATATTCATCTTTTATGATGTAAATTATAAAGTGGATTTAACATCAAAATGCGAGCTTTTCTCAAGAATAGAAAAATTACATGTAATTATATCTCATTTTTAATCCCATTATGCTCAATGGATGAACAAAAGCTAATATTTAGTATTCCGCCAAGAGAGCTACATCGACTCAGTGCCAAAAAATGGTTTTTATATTTTACAAAATTATCTTGGAGAGGTTGCCTGCTATAATACACTGGATGAAATTGCAAGAGAGATGGCCAAAGTGGCTAGAATATTTTTTATTAATAAATATGGAATTCATTATTCACCTCATAATGTTAAAAAAAAATAAACGAAATTTAATTTTAATCGGATTTGCTAAAATCTCAAAAATTATACCTCTTTAAAACAATTCATCTGATCCAAACTCTGTTAGAGTCCTTGAATGATAATTTCTTCTGAATAAGGATGTTTTAATGGATCCTAAAAAATGCAGCAATGAATATATCTACTCTTAGTATTTCTTATAAAAAACATCTAAGATATTATAAATGGTGTCCTATAATTTTGCTTAAATTATTATGCCTCATGAGTAATCAAGGAATAATGCTTTTGTCTAATACTATCTTGTTCGTCAATCTATGATTCTTTTCTAGTATGAATAATCCATTAATCTAATAATTATTATTAACAGATAACAGATATTCTTCTATTCGAATAGTTTCCGTGTATATTTATATTTGTTTTTCTCATTATACTAATTTATTACCTATTTATATTTCAGTTCGAATTTATTAATTAGTGAAATTTTGTTGGTGTGTGCATTGAAATTTTGGAGCATTATTCCATCATTTTTCCACCAGAAAAAAACCATTTAATGCCTTTTATTGTAATACATATGCCATATTTTGATAAAAAAGTCCTAGGGAATATCAATTAAAAAATAAAAGATAGCGAAACCAACGTATAAATCTCATTTATTTATATATTAAGGCGAAATATCCTTTGGGCAAAATGTCTTCAAGTAAAAGTTTAAAAAAATTACCTAGCGGAATAATAAATTATTAAACGATGCCACACATACATAATTTAAAGGAACAATTGTACTTTGTTAATCACGCAACTCAGTATATGTATTAAATTTATACATATTTATTTTCCAATAGGATTTAGTGACTTTTTTTAGATTTACAAAGTCATGTCATTTGCTATTTACATATGGGAAGTTATTGTATTGAAGGAGGGTCGAAGCCATATAGAGTACATTATACAATAACAATAAAAATAAGTAACAAACGAATACAGTTATTTATTTTGTAGTATTTTAACAAAATGTTTCCTGATATTAGGATGACATAACTTAGAAGGAGTCAAATCTTTTTATAGCCTTGATATATCTTTTAGGCTCGCCCGTACATACACGTATATAACCAAATACATGCATCATTCATACGTTCATACTTGTACTCATTATAATCCCAGCAATCATCAAATTCTACTCTGATGTAATAACTAATAAGTACTTTACCGGCTTCTTATACTTTGGCTTGTAAGGTCAATGTTTTTCAACAATTTTTTTATAGCATTTAAATTAGTAAATTTAAAATACCAGTTTTAATTATTCTTATTCTTTTATAGATCATTTTAACATTTTGTACCTTGAATTTTTGATTTTTCAAGATAATTTTAAACTTTTATCATGATGTAAATTTACTTTTAAATCTAAGCCGATTTTTAGCATCCCCTATTTGCCCAGCATAAAACTTGATCTTTCATAAATGTATTGAAAAAGTCCTAAGAAGACGATGTCGTAATCATAAGGAGAAAGGAAAACCTGGACCAATGGAGGCGGAAACATAGAGGGCATCCCCCGCCCCCAAACACACAGGAATTATTATTGTAATAGTCATAAAAAAGATCTGCCTTCCCTAAATAAATTTTGGTATAATAAAAAACGAAACAAAAATTGTCAAAATTATCAAAAAGCCCACCACTACAAACAAAAAGGAAAATCCTAGTCTAAGCCCCCTAAAAAGTATGGAGGTTCCCCCCGATGACGACATTATTACATAATATACCACGATCCCACTTTATTCAATTATTATTATTTAATGTATGTATATTTTAATATGGCTCTGAACTCCCAATAATTTTTGAAATAGTTGTACATATTTATCGTCCTTATTTATAATGAGCCATCCCTCCCGTAACGGATTTATATATATAAACAAATTTAAACTTTGAAATGTTTACATAAAGTGTCAAACAATTCAAATTTTTGGCTTTTTAAAGTTAGGAAGTAATTGTTCAAATTAAAAGAATCGTACAAGGGGGTATCATTTAGTAAAGCAATAAGCGTAGACCAATATGTCTTTGCTATAGAAATAAAAAAAAACACTAAATAAGCATTGAATCTAATAGTTTTTTAAATTATTATTTTTTTTTTTTTACATTTGGTCATATGTTGTGTTCAAGTTGTAACTTGTATACGCAAACTATACAAGCAGCAACCAAAAAGTTAAATAAACAATTTCAAATTAAGGATTTAGAGTACTTATGATAAGAATAATGCAATAATTGAGTATTCAATGTATGATCAATATATGTTATTAAGGACGTATTTTTTTGCCAATTTCAATACAAATTACTTAAATATAAGTATTTTGAGGCACATTATAAAGTTCAAATACCCACCCTCATTTTTTTCCCCATAAATACATAATAACCATGTAATTTTAATTGATGGAAATAATAATTGATAATTAGAATAACAATGTTGAAATTAAATAATGCATTTTTGACGAAGAAATTACTTCTATAATTTGCAACATATGTTATTGGGTGATATTGGAAAGCCTACGAAAGCACCATTACCGCTGTTTGATGTATTTCTAATTCAAAAATTAATGTTACATGTTGAATAATTTAAATCAGGCAGCTTAAACTACGCCATTATTAAGGATTTAAATTATTATTTTAATTGAAGTAATTAAGAATGATTGATTTTTAAATAAGGTAAAAGCGATATGTACCTGATGAAGGAAAGTTAGAGAGAGCAGTAAATTGGATAAAAACGGATATGTTTGTTTATTGACAGATCTTTTACTACTTAGCAAATAATTATGGTACAAAAGGCGTTAGACTACTTTTAAATCTTCTGATATATAACCATGTCCGATTTCTCCCACCCTCCTATATCTCCACATTTAAATTAAAGTATGTGCAAGACATTACTTCATAATTTGACAAAAGCTGATTTATTTGGAATGATGTATCAAAAAGTTTCTTTCCTACGTATCGTTTTCAACAAATTGCATCTCTATAAAGATTAAAAATATGCATAACGTTTATTTTATAGAAATACTCTTATTTTGTGATTTTAAATGTCATAACTAAGTAACTAACCTGAAACATTTAATTTATTGACTTTAAATTAAATCCCTCTCCTCTAAACCATAAGCCTCTCGGAAAAATATAATTACAAGTAGTAACCTGTATGTTCATTCTAATACATTAAATTTTATATTATATATTTGTATTTAAAATGTTATTTGACTCGATTAAATATGGATTACAAAGCTGTGTTCTATTCTGAGTTCTAATACGTAATAAAGTTTTATTAAAATAGGAAATGTAATGCGTCATTCCTTCCCGCCAAACATTAATAACAAATGACTTAAAAAGTAAGAATTCTATTCCAAGCATGTTCATTGTACATGACGTGTATTCTGAAACTACGTCACAACTCACAAGTGTTTTTAGACCCATACAAAAAATGTGAAGATAATCATGTGAATAAATTTATTCTTTTGATTTTTCTTTTTCTTTTCTTTTTACACACCGGCAAGTTATATTTTAGCTCTGTTGCAGGGAGCAAATAAAATTCGGTTTTGTGTAGTGTTGTGTCGAGTATTAATTGAACTCAAATTTAGTATTTTTTCAAAAATTCGAACTCGACCCAGATATTTTTTTGGAGATTCCACTTTACTGAAATTCCAAACATTCAAGTAATTATAAATCAAATTTCTAGAATTCCTCTAAAGGACGTTGAAAAAACTACAGATCCCCCTGCCTTGCTAAAAGAAGAATGAATGTATTATTACATATTATGTGGAAATTCACAAAAAGACGAACGCAAACAAACTCAAAAATCAGGCATGATTCGAAGTAGAACTCCAAAACTCGAGCGGATTTTTGACTTGCATCCAACATGAGTTTTGTGAATACATGTACACATGATGTGTTGGTAAAATAATATTTGTCCTGCCCATACAGCATTTCATGTGACGTCACAATTTTAATGTTGTCCATTTTGGATGCCTAAACAACCAAGTTGTATATCAATAAAAACCCTTTTTCAATAATATTAAGGAAAATAGTGAACCATTGGATGTCAAAATGAGGCCAACAAATAGAATAACTTAAACCTTATGTCTATAAAAAAATTATCCCTCTACTCGCTTGTTTCATTATATATCAAATCCTAAAATGTATTAAAAATATGTTATTACAATCTTATTTCGGTGTTGTAGATAAATATGTTTTTTCCTTTTGGACAACAAGGCTTATCTATAATTCATTTTAATGGTACGATGGAAATAAAAATGATTGAAATCAATAACATAAATATATATACATATATACATCCGTACACTAAAAAAATACACTAAAATTTAATCAAAGGCATATAATAAAACAAAAATTCATATATCCCACAAAAATAAAAACTCGAAAAAACACTGAATTGTTTTTAAAAGGACTATACATTTTTAATACATGAAGCTGAAGTTTCACAACGGATAAAACACCAGGGATATCATAGTCCGAGAAATCACAAGATATGATGAGCCTTTGTAATAGCTGCTTTAATAATCTTCTCCATTTTTCAAGAGTAAAAGTCTAAAAAATCATCTTTCTTCATGTGATAATTTACCAAATGTTCCTTTAAAAGTTTCCCAATGGCGATATTAATTGGACAGAGCGTCTCACATTCAAAGAGAAAATGGATAGCCTCGTCTCGGCCTTGGTCCGACAAATGCCGCATTTGTGTTTATCTCCGTAATTTTTTTTTGCCCTTACCTCTAGAGTACCGGAAATTATTCGATACTTTATCCATTTTTCTGATGAAGATACTAAGGAGTTTTTTATAATACTTAAGCTCTTCCCTACAGGGTAATTTATTGCCCTTCTCTCCAGGTAGTTAAGAAAAGGGTCCCATGTCGGAGTTTCACTGGATTTTCTAATATCCGACGTATTCAGAAAATACAATCGAAACGTATTGGCAATACAGGTCTTGGAACGGCTATATCATTCCCAAAAGTTAATTTGCATTGTTAGAAGGCCGTTTTGTTTGGCAGCTCAGCTGAATTTACTGTTTCGCTTACAAAAACAACTTCACTCGTCCGGACCTTCATATCACAGAGATTTTGGTAGGAATTTTTCACCTAAGGGACTTCGCAAAAGAGCAGAGGATATCAACTTTAATAGTCTTTCCATCCTTTCCGAGTAAGTTGTCAACTTTTGCAGAACCATTCGAAGACCTATTCATTTGTAAAGTATATATCACAAGAAAATGATGCTTGCTAAGAAATAGTTTCCCTGACCTATGATAAATAAGTTGATCAAGTTAATGTTATTGTTGCCAATACTGGTAATTATTTTCGTCCCTTACCTTTACAAGGAAAAAATGAAAGTGACTATGAAATTAATGAAACAGATTATAAGTGATGACAAATTTCAAATAAACTTATACAAATTTAATTTATTACTTTTTAAATTACTTTAAGCCTGTACTGAAAGACTACGAGCTACTTTAAAATTTGGTCATCAAGTTGAAAAATAAATTGTTGTGAAATTCTTGTGCAGTACACATACAGATGTGGAGTTGAGCATATTTGATTGGATTTGTATATAACTAGGATGTCTCTTTTGTTGCCCTTTACAATGAAATGTCGAAGAAAAATGCTCGAAGATTGAAAAGATATTTAGTTGCAATGAGTTTTTCCTTTATGTTGAATACCTGGCCAAATTATGTCAAATGAGAAGCCGCTGAAAATACCTGGCATTTTAATACATTTCAAGCACTGTTTATTAATAGATATGTTATACAATTGAAAAAAATACATATTTGAAGGCAATGATTAACTTTATTTGATGTAGATTTTTTTTTTATTTCAATTTTTCTATTGACATCAACAATGACGTCATAATTTGATTTTTTCATCAGAAATTTCAATTTCTCGTTTTTAGCGTTCAAAAAGATAATTCCTTTCCGTTCATTATTGAACGCACGTTCAATGGACCTCCGTTTAATTTTGCATTCCGTTCACATGCCTGTAGTAATCGGGTTGAAGGGATATATAGAGATGTAATATTCTTATTCTTTGATAAATAACACCGAAGAGAATGATTAAAAATGAAGTTACATATTCAAATAGCATTGTATCATATCAAAAAAATACACATGAAAATTTGGTGAAGTAGATTATAAGTCCCTTATTATGGTGATCATAACTTTTGTTAAGGTCCATTGGAGATTTGAATAAACAACTCATAGAATTCCTATCTCTTGAGTGTCTACGTAATACAAACTGTTTCGTACTCTTAACAAAAAGAAGGTTGATGAAGAAACGAAGAACCTTGTTTTTTTCTTTCCATTCCGATTCCAGGTTGCTCCAACTGTAGAGCTAAACAAGCTCTACAGTTTCCCCCGCTTACACCCGATATTGAGTGTCTCTCCGAATCTTTTTAGTGGTTTGCCTCACCACAGCCAATCTCCTTTTCGTATAACATATCTTGGATCATCAGAAAGTGAAAATCACAGCACTTGTCTTATCCTGAGTTAGTTCGTCAATCCATTTTCTAATATAAATAATCGATCATGCCGAATGATAATTAATTGATAAAAACGTTGGTGTATATCAACAACGGAGACAGATACTGTGTTTAGAAATAAAATAAAAGTTGTTCCAAATTCTGTATTACATACTTAATACTTTATTTCATTCTGATCAAACCATATTCCTGAACCCTGGAGGGGGGGGGAGTTTGTAAGGGAATGAGGAAGAGGATAAACGAGTTATTACTATGTATCTTCATTATGGGTGAAGGAAAAATTGATTTCTAATTATAATGGCCAAATGGATGGAAAAACTTCAAATGCTGTGTATCGACAAGTTTTACTAAATTCTGGAGTTATTTAAAGCATTGATAAAATTACGCAAGATAAAATATATAATAAGGGTATATGTCTTAATTTATCATAATATCATTTTAAATTGAATTAAAACATGCAATCACTTATATCAACAAATAAAAAAATATTTTTCGACAAAAAAAAAAAAAAAAAAAAAAGAGCAATTGTGTTTTTACCAAGAGCCAAGCTGGACCGTTTTTACCGAAAAAGGGGCTTAGAAAAAAATGTGTATGGGCATTTTCTTTCTTTTTTTAAAACTTTGATTTCAATTTTGTTCTTGTACGTAACAAAAATTAATATTCTTTGAAAGAAAATAATTTCGAATTCTAATTATTAAAAAAAAAAAAAATCCAGGATGTTTTTTTTTATTGTTGAGCTAACATTTATGCACAGGCTGGAGCAAATGCAACGACGGGGTTTGTGGGAGGATCAAGCTCCATTCACAATCTAGATTTATTACACGAACATGCATATTACATATCTGTAAAAAAATTCAAACATTGTCTAAATAAGACCTGAATCCCCCTTGATGCACATCTCTCCTTTTGAAAAGAAAAAAAATCATGAAAATTCTATTTCTGGATAGATCTAAAGCACAAAATCTCTTCTAAGCGGCTTGAACATAATATGCTCAGTTAAACATTTAATTAATGAAGTTCTCTTGTGTAACATTCACATATATGTTAAAACGATCCTTTGGAGGTTTTCAAACATAAGGATGTAACTTTATATATAAACAAAAAACAAAGTTAAGAATAGACTCAGTAACATCACTGGAAGGCACTTTACTCATTACTAGTTACATATAATCTAACTCCTCCACATCATCCCACTCAACTTTCTACAGTTTTACAGAAAATGGACATTGAACAATCTACATAGGAGTACATATTTTAATACAGACATTATTTAGTAGAAAATTAGAACAGCGTTATTCCGCTGACAGTATCATAGAATATCACACTCTATGCTTTTTTTTTTGTCAGCTATCGATTTGTCTACTACTCTTACTCCTTCTTAGCGTTTCAAAAATTGATTAATTATACTTTTTTTTTGCTTCTAACTCGTCGTTACCTTTATTCGATCTTGCAATTTTTCCATCACAAATAAAAGAAACAGAAACAGAGCACAAAATCAATTGGTAGTTAGCTTTCTAACTATGTAACAAAATTTATTTCTAGGAATTGTTCATAGCTTAACAAGAATTAATTCTAATTCAACGAATCAACGTTCAAAACACTGATTAGGAGAAAATAAGCTGAAAACTCGACAGAAGAAAACAAAATATAAATATGCGTTTTGACGTGACGTCAGCAGTTTTGTTAACAGTCTTTTACGGTGGCTAAGTAATAAAGTTATATAACAAAGGAAACTCTTTTTTCATTCATATTAAGGAAAGTAGTTAACTATTGGATGTCAAAAAAGGGATACAACAAACAAAAGGGCTTAAAAATTCAGGTTTACTAAATTTTTATCATTTTATAATGTATATGAACCTAAAATGTATTAAAAATATCTTTATATAAAAGAGGTATTACTAAATGCGGGCATTAAATCTTTTTTATTCTCATAGACTTTTGATGAAGCTTTGTTAAGTTTTATTGTCAAGTTGACTCTATTTATATGTAATAAATTTATCAACTTTGATTCCTCAAAATGTTTTCTCTTTCAATTATGATACAATTTATGACGTCAGTGAAAACACTATATATTTTTCTGCTAATGAGGTAACGTTGTGTTAATATTGACCTAAACCTTATAACAAAGTAGCGAAACACGCCTGTTAGTTTGAGTAGTAATGAAAATCTTGTGTATTTTTTTAGCTGACTTTTTTTTTTTTTTTTTTTTTTGGAATTGGTAACTGGAAGAATGAATTTTCTTTTCCTAAGTTGTTTTCATTATTATTTGACTCCTGAGTAGTAGACTTCATGTTCTATTACATTCAGTTGTATCCACAATCTGATTGAGCATTCGTGGGTGCTCATAAAAGATGTAGAGTAACCTTGATTATATGTTGTGTAGTTATAATAGTAAGTTTTTATTGGACCCAGTAGAATTTAGGATCGACATCAGAGTAATTCTTCCTTATATTCTTTTTTATTTCCTATTTTTTTTATTGATGCTATATACAAAATGCCTGCGACATTTCCTTAATACGACTATGATTTTATTTCTTTGATCAAACATATGCATATTATTTACCTCAGGGAGCACTATATACAGTGTACCCTTTATATACGCTCTATACTACATGCTAAACGACTGCTAGATTTAAATTAGCATTTCTTGAATAAAAATGGCATATTTTCATTTAAACAAATTTATGGAAATTGCTCCTCGTTTCGCCACTTGGTTGATACCTTTGCATGTCCAGATTATCAAAGACATAAATGAAGTGGCGAAACAAAAACCCAATGATCAATATTTATCCAGGGTTGTAGAGACACTTAATGTGTCCGCTAAGAGCGTTTAATATTAGACATAACCAACTAAGCACCCTTTTAGATGAATCAACAACCTAAATTCTGCAATGCAAGAAAATGGCGCAAACGGTATGAGTGGAACAGACAAAAATGATAAAGTGACGTCATCAATGATAAAAAAGTGGCATCTTGAATAATAAAAAAGATATCACTAAGATACTAAAACTAACCGGGAGGTTTTTCTGCTTTGTTTTAAAGCTATACCTACTAACGTATGAAGAGTTGACTAATTTAGGGTCATTAACTTCCACTTTTTTTTTTAAATCGATGCTTCCAATTTGGGAAACAGAACCGAGAAAAAGGAGAAGAAGTTTGAATAAATAAAATCGTTTCTAGGTATATATTTCATTACATGTATAACATAATAATAGTATCAGCTAAAATAATAACTGTTAATCTAAGAGGACGACGAGTCATCATATTTTTTAATATTCGAGACTCTAAAAACGAAATATGTAAACGATTAAAGTTGGCATAAAAAAAATATATATATAATTCATAAATATATTTTGGTAGCTATAATAGTAATGATAAAAAAAGATATGCTTTAAAAATATTAGGGAATGCTTAAAATTTCTTGGTTAAACATATCTAAAAAAATAATAGCTATCTATTAATTAATTACGATTCCATGACGAATGATAATACAAGATTCTACATTTAAAAGAATGTATAATTATTGTAGATAGATGTATGTGGATTATTGAGATAATGGAAGTAATAGTTCATAGGGGCTTGTATAGCACAAGTGTAACACATTTTTTTCTGTATCTATGCGTCGTGCTCAAAACCAGCATATTGTCTCTAATAGATTGAGCGTATAGATGGTTCAAGGATACCTGTAACGGCTCTACAAAAAGAAAAAAAATATTATTATAAATAATCAAGTAAATAATCAACTTACCATGAAGTATAACTGGATCTGCATTCCCAGCAGGATTTTCTCTATTTAGTAGCACTAAAAAATCAAATCAAATAAAAATAATATAACTGACTGACCAGGAGTAGGTAGACTTGCATTTCTGATTAAGAAAGTGAACTATGAAAAAATCCTAAGTGAATCAATATGTGAGTAAAATAGCGAGGGAGATGAAGACAACTCTGAGATACATCGTATCAGCTGATATGCTGTCGAGCTTTAATGCCTATAATGCAGCTGCTATTTATCCAAAAACATGTTTTATTTCATTCATTTAATCCTTAGACCAAGAGAGGGAAGTAAGGAATCATTGCAAATTATAGGATGTGTATGCGGTGGCATTTTTATTTGTAAAAGTTATGAGCAGATGAAGTATTGTTTGGTAAACCGTTACAAAAGTAATACTCATATAAAGTGATACTATGTATACAAAATGGGTATTAAAACCGGTAATTTCAGCGCCATTAACTCATACAAAACTTGTCTATCTGATATCGTAACCACTCAAATTTACAGGCACCCTTTCTCTAAATATCCCAGAATATAAATTGTGTTCTTAAAAAAAAAAAAATTCTGAGATAAACACATCCATCAATAGTGATGAAAATCCGGTGAATTTTTAGGTGGGCTTGTTTTTTGGGAAATTGGCAATCTGAAGAATGAATTTTCTTTTCTTTAGCTGTTATCATTATTATTTAGTGTAGTGAAGTTCCTTTCCTACTACTTTCTATTTTATTCAAAACTGATTGAACATTCGTGTGTGCCTATAAAAGACGGATTTGATGCAGAGTTATAACTGTAAGTCCTTGTTGGACTCAGAGTAGTATTGAGGAATGACATCACCTTCATTCTTTCCAATGACATTTTTTATTTACTACTCTCCTTCCTCCCTTGTCATAGCTGATTGTTGCTCATGTAATATAAACACATTCTCAAGGTGTCAATGTTAATTATCGGTTGTTTTTTAACATATCCAAAATACACTCATATTTCATCTCTATCCATCTACCTAAGGGATTCTAGGGAAAGAGCGATCAAGGGAAAAATAAACCCTTCAATCTAAAAAACAAGGAAGTCTATCTTCCTAACGTAGTCCCCCTTATTGTTCTCTTTTCACTAGGGGAGACTCGCTCCTTCACTCCCCCCACCCCCTGGCTGCGTGCATAGCTGGAGGAACATGTAGTACATTATAATTTTTATTCAATCAGAATTGAGAACTCCTAAATCCGACCTTCCTTACCTCGATTGTCCCCTGTTTGCCTGGAGCCTATAAGAGCATGTGAATAGCTCTTCACGACCTTTTTTGTTATATTTTCAGGATAAAAGTTTCGAAAAGTATCAAAATATTTTAATTAATTGGTGTACCGGTACCAGTACACAATATTAGTATCCCGACAACACTAGTACATTTCGTAGGGTGAGAGAAAAAATGTCGTAACTCAAGTATTTACTTTACATAATTAATTTTGAAATCTCCATTCTTTCAACATGAATGACGGTGTTTTCCAATTTATCCAATAAATGAATCTGACAATTTCATTTAACATTATGAATTTCTCTGTTTTGAAGTATTAACACTAAATATTGAACTTATAAAATGACATACATATAGGCGATAATATTGATAATTGAAATTATTAAATTTGGCCATCAAGCCTTGATATAAAGATTTATACATTTTCAAAACTAATTTTTTAATTTCAATACAAATTTACTTATCTAATGTGTCATCCGCGGGAATTAAAATAATAATGAAAGGTTCAAAAATATCTGATAAATCGTACAGCTTGCCAATGCTATATCATATGATTCATATCAGTCAATGAAATTAACTTTATTTGAAATACAAGTCGATAGTGTCAAAGAAGATTAGCAAACCTTGAAGCAAATGAGGCGGAAGACCTGGAGGGCCCTTATTTTTATAGGAAGTTATAACATCTTGCGAAGGTTTTTCCTGGCCCCAAGCATTGGATTCCTTCCTGTCGTCATCATTGGGTTGTTTCTTTCGGTTATCCTTAAGAAGCAAGGAATCACAGTCTAAAGCATTGAACACATCACAATCTGACTCCTGAACCTTCAGAATATTCCAATAATTATCGGATTGAGCCACTGTTTGTTCTTCCCTATTATAAGTCCACTGGGATGAAATCCGTGGCATCAATAAAACAAAACAAAAACATACATGTAACGAACTTACCACTCCATCAACATAAAATTTAAAAATGGCATCTCCCGTTTGGCATCCAATAATTACATAATAATCTATTTCACCCTTCGGTCTACACATTTGAACACAGCTCCAATTGGTCATATTCCCTGCCAAAAACACATTTTCCACAATTTTATCCGGAGACACGCAATATTTGAACACAGTTGGGATTTTGTTTCCGTTCGAGTCCTCACTATACCCATGGTTATGATTGTGTTCGACCATGGATACTGCACGAGTGCGACGTTTCCGTGTATTCATGTCAGGAATAAGGAATTTAGACCAGGCAGGATCTTCCACAACTTCATCTGACTTGGGTGAATTGTCTATCGTTTCAAAATACCGCTCTCGAATCGGTACCTACAAATAAAAAAAATGATTGTGCAAAATCACAAAATATATGAAATCCATTGTAAGATTGTAATCTCGAAAGTTAATCTACTTAGCTGATGGGAAATGGGAAATTATTCATACAAAAGAGAGAACTTTTTAAACTTAAATCAAAAGGACCAAACTTACAGCTGGTACACAGAACTTTGGAAATTGAGCAAAAAGACTAATTTAATTATCAAATTAGTTTGTTTTATGACAACCAACGAAGGAATAAAAAAGCAATTCGTTTGACTACCCAGTATATGGATTGATATCTCCTTCAAGTGGATTGCACAGTGTGCGTAACCAAAATCTGAACAAGTATAATAAATTTAGAATAGAAATTAAGGAGTAGAGTTACAAGTGTGAAATTTTGACCGAGCTTTTATGAATAAAATTTGCAAGTAACTATTATTATTTTATCACAATTGTGGAGTCCATAAAAAATGCCTGGTATAGTTATGTATTAAATATAGAGTAGAATGTTGAAATATGTAGATTTATAAATGATAAAATATCATTTTTCTTCAAGTTGGAAGATTAAAATTAATTAGTCATACATACATTGAATGGGGGCTTTCTAATATCCTTGAAGTTATAGGCATATACCAATGTAGAATTTTTTATTATAGTAATTCATTAAATACTACTGACTTTTATGTAAATCAAAATCATGATTGATATTACATATACACTAAAACTTAATATACTTAAATAATTTTATTATGTACAATAAAGTAAATCAGATATTCATTTTTAAATCAATAAACTACTTGCTAAGCTTTTACACTCTTAAATTTTAATAGTATTTAATAAACAAAACATAGACTGCGTGGATGGATTGATAAGTCAGGCAAAATTTAATGAAGCAATAATACTAGAACATGGAAGCTAACATGTTAGGATACGACATTGTTTAGATGAGACTTGCAGAAAATTTAATGTAGACATTTCAATTAGTGTTGATTTGACAGTTGTTTAAATGGTACAAGTTGTTCTATCTTTTTAAATGAATCCAATTTTGTTTAATCTATCAATTCATCCTTGTTCATGTATTATAAAAAAATGTTACATTGAAAATGATACACTAAAGTATTTAAAAAAAAAAAATATGTAATTCCCTGACGACGCTTTTATGGAAAATAGTTTGAATTGTTGGGTAAAAATAAAAGTTACTTGATAGTAATAAATAAACAAGAGTCGAACCAAAGTAAATAAAGATATTATTTATCATCATTTTGTTCCTTTTATTACATTGATAAATGAGTACAAGTTTTATTTTACAAACAAAGACACAGCTTACTAATAATTCTTTTAATCTCCCAAATTTGAGACATTTACCTCGTTAGCTATAAAAACAAAAAATAACTCAAGAGAAATTTGTGAAAAAGTTTAATTAAATAAAAGAAAAATCTGAAAAATTCTGTATAAATGTATTTATCTAAAGCTCCAACTTTCATCAAGCCTCGACTTTTTTTTAATGGAAAGAATCAAAGAAAATAATTAATGGTTATTTTGAAATAAAGTTCAAAATACATATTGAAAATAAACAGAAACCATGTATCGTTATTTAAAGTAGGAAAAGTGCCCAACATGTGCTTGTCTTCTGTTACTTATAAGACATTATTTTCTAATTTAAATATATTGTGATTAAAATCCATTATGAATTGTTCTGATTTTAAATATCTAAACTACTTTTAAGAAGAACTACGCATGATATTTCACTTACTTGAAATCCTGTATTGCTGGCTGGCAACAATCAAAAATTATTATTAAAGACAAAATATCTAACATTATGGTAAAAATATTGCATTATTCAACAATCAAAAATTATTATTAAAGACAAAATATGCATATATATTTTCTTAATTACAAATCATCATTTTTTTTTATGAGAATATCTAAAACTTAAAAAAATCCTTGTAGTTAAATTTATAATTTTGTCATATCCAACTGGTCATATAAGCCCAACTAGATTTAGTTATCTTTATTGCAGGCCTTTGGGGCCAGTAACTATCAGTCCTCTAATATTTGCTCTATTTTGATATTATTTTCAGAGTAGGAAGCCTCTGATATTATTTTCAGCAGGAAGCCTCTGATCTTCGCTTGTCTAGACGAAGTTACTAGTTTCATAAAATAGGAAATTTTTAAATTAGTTTTTCATCTTGTGTTTGGTGAAATAATATCAAGGTCCATTTCTGTGACGACTCCTTCGACAGAGTGTGATGATCTTAAAAAGGTCATGCATATTGCATTATTAAATGAATTGTCGTTACTATGGAGAGGAAGGGGGGGGGCACATGGAGGCCTTGCTTTCCAACTCAAATAGATATTTACCCATAATTGAAAATGCATCACATTAAAATTGAAAAGTGATTAAAGTAATCTATTAATCATTCCGGTCACATTCTAGATCCTTGCTCTGAACAATTGTATATTTTTGAATTGAGCCCTCCTATAATTTTGAATATAAGCCTCGTTAAAGGACAGATTGGTGAAGAAAATACAACCTTAATTAATTAGTTAAGTTAGTACAGGATAACTAAAGTTATAGGTTCAGTTACGACGGTGTAGAGGACGGTCATTGTGGTCAATATATTCAAAGGGGATAAAATAAGGGATAACAATTATAAATTTTTAAATTCGGCTACCAAACCTTGTTATCATGATTTATACATTTTTAATCCTAATTCGTGCATTTGAAAAAAAAAACCCTTTTCTGAACTTTATTTTTTAATTGACAGGAATTTTTATAAATGCCTTGCCTTGAATATGACACTCCTTGAAAGCCAAACTACCAAGCCGAATTGATGAGAAAAAAATAAAATGTTGATGCTTAACCCTGTGATTGAGTATTACGAGCTTAATCACATATTTACATAAAGCTCTGGGAAAAATGTGATTTTATCGTTGATTTTGACTGCTAATTTACGTAACAAAGCTACATAAGTCACACATAATCTTCATTATGGGGCATGTACAAAGTATCAACGCAGGTACGAAGGCTTAAGTATAATGTGCGTACTTTATATGGGATAAAGAAATGTGTACCAAATGCGAATATAGGGGCTGGACAAGGAGAAAAAATTCCAAAAACTTGTCTACGTACATGGTCCCCATATTGTTCATTCATCATTCCTTGCTATCAAATAATGCTATGAAATTATAATTATCTAACTTCAAGATGACAAAATGCAAAAATGAGGAAAAAACCTAAGCAACAACATTTTTGCCCACCTTCTAAAGCCCACATTTATTATTGTTATTTAAGTCATAAAACACAGAAATGACCATTAATCTTCAACAAACGTAGATTTGACCTTTAGAGCCTTTTTTTATATCACGTTTTACTCAATTTAGAAAATTTTCCCATGTGAAAAAACCCTTGAAATGAAAATAAAAGTTATATCAAGTAATCAAAACATTGCAGCATATGGAAAGTTAATGATCTATTATGTTATCATGAGTACCATTTCTAAATAATGTGTCTAATCGTAAAAAAAAAAAAAAAAAAAAATGGAATGCAAAGAAAGGATTTTGATTGGAAGCGAATAGTTTATTTTATATTTTTTTCAATTGCTACCTAAAACTAAAGAATAAATATTTTTTGAAAACTGAAATAAATTTGCCCTAAAAAAGGTAAATTTTGATAGATCTTTTTAGTGTAACTTTAAAATTTCTATTAAAATATTTAATAAATAAGCACTATAAGGTTGTGTGCAAAATGTTCCAAAATTAAATATGATTCAGTCGATTATTTGATTGAATGTGAAAAGTAATTAATATTTTAGAAGCAAAAGGATTATTTCCAGTTTAAATATGATTAATATCAAATGTATTTGATTAATATTTATTACTAATTATTTAGTCAAATAATCGACTTAATTATATTTAATTTTGGAATATTTTGCACGCAACCAACAAATATAAATTTAATTTTGGAACTTTTTTACTATATACATACTCTAAAAATTTGATTCATTTAAAAAGGTTATAAAGGCCGAACCTACGTTTTTAGGAAAGTTGTAATAACCTTTTTTGTGAAATATTTTATGTAAGTTCTAAGGAACAACAGATGGCTGAAGTAACAATTTTTAAAGCCTTCAAAAGGGGTCCTTAAATTAGCATTCCTCTAAAAACGAACTTCTTGACTACAGACAACTATTTCATATTAGAGAAAAATAAAGACCTTAAATTTCTAAAAACTATTATCACTGCATGTTGTCTTTGTACATTTAAAAAAAAGGGGGGTTATGAAGTTTAGGGAAGAAAAAAAGGAAAAGAGAATAAGGCGACGATAATATGAAAGTTGAGAGAATCACAGTTCAACTTGAATATTTTATCTTCTCTAACCCTTTAAAAAAAAGTGTGGTCTTTCTTTTTTGTTTTATATGATGCGGAATTGATTTTAATTTCTTAATCTCCTACTCTAGCATAGACAATGTTTCAAAAAAACATTGTTGTTTTACTCTTGATGGATAAAGTAGAAAAAAACATAATATATACTAATATATATATTTGATTATTATATGTTAAAAATACTTGTAAAATTTCTCGAGGAATCCAATTTCAGAACCTAATTGCTAATAATGGGAAAATTATTTATATAACCTACAAAATATGAATAAATAAAGTCTCAACAGAATGGGGCATGAACAACTAAAAAAATATATTACCCACGAGATGGTGTGACAGTATGTAGTGTGGGGCGCAACATAAATAAATTGAAAGAGATACAATTCTGTTTTAACTTATTTTTCTTGAGTCTCAAATATCATGTATAATTTGAATTTACAACACAGTGTCACCTAGCTAGCACCAAAAAAACCTATTTATTTTGTTGTCAACTGTCAATTCAGTTGATACATCATGGGTATTTCAATTTTTTTTTGTTTTGATAAATAAACAAAGTAATAAGTTATTGGGTACATGTGCTCTGTTTCCAAAATGACAGGAGTACAACTTTTTGATGATCACTAGTATATTGGCTATTGTATAATTTTTATGATTTTTTTTTGACTATCATATAGAAATGCAGAGGTACGCCATTAATAAAATATTATTAATCAATTTTATATTACAGTATTGAATAAAATACTATGTAGGAGTATAATATTATTTTATAAATAAATAGGTACGTAATTCAATTAAAAATAGTGGAAAGATAATATGACAATGATAGTCGAGGAGTACGTAAGAGATACATATCAGTTGGTCTGATTGACTTATTTGGTTAACTACCAGATGATTTCGAATCTTTTTTCTATTTCTTTTCGAGGAAAGGTTGCGTAACACAATAAAGGCATAATAAACATATTTAATAAAATCAATATGCGTGACTTGCATTATTTTGCTGCAACACATTGTCACTATCGATCCTTTTGTAAATATAACTAATGTAAGTAACCAAAGCTAGGGAACCTTCAAAATACGTTCAGTCGTCCTTAAAATTGGCATGGAATAGTCTTTCATAGTTTCAAAAATTTCCCAATAACCTCCCCCCCCCCCTACCAATCATCGATTTATTTAGTACTGACTTACATAATAAGTACAAATACGTCAAGACCCACTCACAAATATACAGATATACTTTATGGGATATACACAAACACTAAGTAACAAATGAATGAGAACCAATTGCATAGTTGGCTCCTCATTTTTTACAAAAAAATATAGTATACATTTGCATATAGAAAATGCACAAAATTGCACAGACTTCAATATCTTTATCACCGTACAAAATATACACCAATACTTTAAGAACCAATGTAATAGTACATTACATAGGATTATTATGCTGCTTATAAGTAATATATAGAGATATAAGCGCATAAGAAGCACTATGTGCTTCAAATAAACATATCTAATTACATTTTCAATGAATTAGGGTAGAATATAGCATACATTAGAGTACACATGAACCACTTTGTCCAAAAAACGAACAAAACAAATCAAAGAAAGTGTAGAAGAATTACAACATTTGTAGGTACAAATAAATTCGAAACAAATATTGTGATATGTTAATATTCTTCTAAAAGTCTAGGACATAAGGACAGTCATTCCATAGGAGAGGAAGACATTTATTACATTTGTAGAAGCAAATCTATTTATAGAACCATTAATTTTATAAATAGATAGGAAAAGGTTTAATGTACTACTAACATACGATATGCATTAATAGATAATATGAATTATATGTATCCAATGTTTTCTTTCTTCTATGCAAAAATAAACACGTATGTATTGTATATACTTTTGTCAGGGCTCTGTTTTGCCACTCTTGTTTAGAATGCTTCTTGAAAGGCTGGAGGTATATTCATATTATATAATTATTCTACTTCAAGGCCTTAAAGACAAATCAGTCACCAGATGTGGGGACTTGAACACGTAAGTATTTCAACTTTTTATTGGATAGAAGGTACTCTTTAAAGTAGCTTTTATTGACTTTAACTGAACTGGATAGAAATATTCATGGAATATTCAATTATAGCATTACCCTTATCATAAGTACTCTCAATTCTCTTATTTTTGTTGCAACTTGTACAAAATCGTAACTTGCACGCAAAATATATGTATATTAAATATTTACGGCCAAATCTATCTATATTCCTTAATGTAGCCTAGGAAGATAACTTGAATTACTAGGCTATCCATTAAATATATATTATTTAAGGTAATAATAGATTTTAGTTATAGCGTATTCATCAAATTAAAACATATTTTCAACAATTTCATGCATTGTTCCATTTTTGCAAGCTCAACTTTTTTATATAGCTCTCTGTTCGTAACTTCGGATATAATCAAAAATGACGACTCTGAAGTACAAATTAATATTGAAAAAGTCCTGTTTTATATGAGGACTACGGAGCATATATTTGAATAAAGAGGAAATTCTTGCAGATGATAATTTAAAACTAATCAGAAAAGACAAGTTCCCTCGTCTTTAAGATCTTGCTCGCTCTTCCCATGCAAGATCTTTTACTACAAACTAAATTTTTCATCCTTTATACATGTAAAAGTTGTATTTTATTAGTGAAAGGATTTTAAAATAGAAAACTAGGGTTAAAAAACTTTTACTGATCAAATCTAGATTAAACGGATAATATCGATTTACTTATTTCAACCTTGCTACTCATCAACCGCCTTCAACATATATATATAAACGTAAGCAATTACTTACTTCTATGGCTTCAGCATTCGTATTTGGCGCTTTGATTTGTATCGGCTCCTGATCCACCATGCTTGATCTTCTTGAACGTCTTCCTTTACCGAAAATAGATTCTATAGAAGGTTTATGAAACTTGATAGATGCTCCACCACCACCGCTTATAGGGTTGCCTCCAGAGGTGGAGATAACCGAATTATCCACAGACTTTCTGTAAATACAAAGAAAGTATTATGTAACGTATAAATGAACTAAAAATAAGATTTCGTGCAAATAAATGCATAACTCTCATCAAGTCATGCCCAATATCTACATAATAAAGGAATTTCTAATAGGTACATACTCGTAGACCTACCAAAACCAGTTTATCAATCAAAGTAACGCAAATGTACTATAAAAGCAATCAATTATAAGGCTAATAAATTGTTTCGTCACTTATTTTGTCAATACATATATATTTATACGGAACGAAATAGTCTCATCCTGTTTTCCACACCTCTCCCCTTCTCAAATCCAAAAAAACAAAAAAACATTGTTAAATAAAGAAGGTAGATCCTTACAATTTATATAATTGCATGAGTTTTTTCCAAAGCATCTCTAGTTCTAACTTGTCCATTTTATGAATACAAACTAAAATGGTTGTAGACAAATTTTCCGCTCACTGACAAGCTTAAATTACTTATTATATATATATATATATATAAAGGTATGGAGTTGATTCATTGCCAGCAGCAAATTAATTAGATAATAAATTGACTTGGCTGTAATTCATTAAATGACTTTGCTACTATTTACGTCATGACATGGATAAAAAGAGAGAGAGAGGAAAAAAAGAACTTAAGCCATTTATTTTGTAAAACCATGTTTCACTATGAAGTGTAATTACAGAGGCGTCCGCAGGGGGATGTAGCCCATTCGCAAAATATAATCATGCGGACGCCCCTGAATTAAGTATAGGAATGCATATTAAATATGTTTAAAATATTTTTTTGTTACATTATTTAAAATATTTGAGAGTCGGCGAAGAGAAAGACAAAAAATAGCTAATGATAACAATAAAACAGCTGATTAAAAAAAAGTCTATGACATAGCGACCTTCATTATATCTCTCAATCTTTCGTCAAAAAAAAAAAGACCTGAAATCTGTACGCCACTCTCTCCAATTTTTCAATTATCAATCATTTATTGGTAGATATTATATCCTTAGAATGAAGTAGATCATGGATGCAATTTTTTTTTCAATTTATTTGAGCGACATTTCATTTTCTTCTGCTTCGAATATGAGTTCTATTATGGGCCTTACCTTGTTTGGTCCCAAAAAATAATGAAGAACCTTTTTTTTAGTAATTTTTTTCCTTTATTTCTAAGAAGTTTTTTTTTTTATATAAACAAGTATATTTTATTTTTCGAAAAGACCCTCATTTCAGTTATTTTAAAAGTTAGAAGGTAAGCAATCCCAAAATTCCGACATAAATCCCATTTTTTCCAACTTTAATACTTCATGCCCCCCTTAGCGCTGGCCCATTGAACTCTACTAAGAACAAAGGACAGAATGATTAATAAACGATAAAAATATATATTACTCATAGTTTTGGGAAAGGATAGGATAGGATTGTTCTTAAGCAAAGCTGTTTGAGAAAGGAGTATGAATCTAAGCTTAAATAGTCATCACTAGCAAAATAACAAATATACAATTCGATGAAATAACTGATAAATAATTAAGACGGATAAATTAGGGTGAAAATAAATATAGATTCTGATATAAGAGTAATATCTCGGTCTAGTAACTAGACAGTGAGATTGGAACTTGGAAGGAGTGCATAGACGGAGTTCGAAATTTCAACTAGGAGGGGCAATTTTTATTTAGATATATATGCATATTAGGTATAACATATATATCTAATTAATGAAGTAAAGGTTGTCTGACTCTATGAAAAACATTCACCGGGAGAAAAGTATATACTAGTCCATGATATATATATATATATTAAACATATTTTGATTTATGAAATAAAAATCTAGTAGTATTAATAAAATATTGCAGAGGTCTGCAAATGGTATGGAATATGTATACTGAGCTGATTTAAATCACATAAATGATTTGATGTAAATAGTTTTAAAAATGTATAATAAAATATAAATGTATAATTTTAAATATAATAATAATATTTTTCCTCCACTAAGGCTATTTTAAATGTAGAATGGCCTGCTCTTTATCGCCCAAAATCATATAAGATAAATTAACTGAGGATTTTGATTCCGTAGTACAATATCTATTGATCCCGCCTTCTCCTCATCCCATTGTCTTAACTTTTTTCTTCTCAAACTCTTTTTAATACTCTTTCATTCTTGAAGAGAGAAAATGTTATATGAATTGATACAAGTATTGAGTAGTTACGTTATCTTCTATATTATTAAAGAAAAATTTGTCATTTAGCCGAACCTTAATTACTTCGGGCAACCGCGGGTACTAATGTTAATGTTATATATATATATATGTTTACATATAAATCTTAAGGGTCAGGCGGGATGACAATCACTTTTTGAAAAGCAATAGCAAGAAAAAGTTATGTGATTGAGGTATAATACATATTTTTATAAAATATCAATTTTTAATACGGTAAATAATTATATTGAAATTAAAGTAATATAGTATGCATTTGAACTAGACCTTCTAGAAGCAAATACACTTCTACAAAATTCATTTTAGATCACGCTTCAGATGAACGCCTTTAATAAATAAAGGAAATATCAGTACGTTATTCATGCCTGTAATCATTGGGGAATAAGGCTCCCAATAATTTTTCCATTCGTATTATTTATCTGCCTACTAATTACGAGTCATCTATAGAGACACTAATCAACTCTGATCAAGTCAGACAAGTAAAAAGAATTCTAAGGGTTGAGAACCCTTGATAGATGACAACTCAGCATAAAAGTTAGAAATATGCATAATAATCTTACAAATATTTATAATTGACAAAATACGTCTGATAAAACAACAAGTCTGAAGAACAAAAACAATCTTGCACAATAATAAAGAAAAAGAGAAAATCCCAATTAACTTTTTACTTCAAATAAGGAGTCAGCTGACAATTATATGTATTATACAATTTATCAATGCCATTTTCTTAGTATGATTTCTCTTTATTCTAAAAAAAGGTATGAGTTTCGGCGATTACATCTGACTTTTTTTTTTTGTCAGAAAACATTCTTTTGAGGTTTGTTAACATAAAAAAGTCACTAGGGCCAGATATGGAGAATATATTAGATGAGTAAGCAATTTGCACTCTAATCCATGCAATTTTGGTATAGTTTCCCGGGATTTGTGACACGTGCATTGTCTCGATGAAAGATCACTTTTTTTTCTTTAAATTGCATGCACCGTTTTTCCGTGATTTCATCATTCAAACCCTCAAACAATGCCATTTAATAATTACTGCAATATTCTTGAACGATTTGTCAGACACGTTCCTTTGCTATATGTTGAGTCCCAAGTACTTCACTTAACGATCAAACAAAATTATTTTGATGACTTTTTTCTGCCTCTTTCCGATGTCCATTGCTTACATCGTCTTCGACACTCATTTCAACTTTTTAAATTTCGCAAACCATTTGACAACGATTAACTTGGCGGGTGCAGCGTCCGAATAATGTTTATCAAGCCATGCCTCGGCTTTAAAAGTACTTTTTTTCACCAAAATAAATGTTTTATTAACAGACGATTTTGTTTTTTGAATAACAAAAGTTGCTCACTTACAATTCTACGTCAGACAACTAAAAAAATTGTGAATGTGTAGTTTGAAAGTTGATATTAACTAAAATTATGATTTTTGGGGCGCCATCTATGGGTCAGCATACGAACTTTTCGGCCGACCTAATATATACACATACAGGTCATAATTCTATAAACATATTTGGGTTAATTATATGTACTATATTCAAAATGTGGGATGTGTTAAGATACTCAAGAATTTTATCTATAGTTTTAAGGCTTTATTTAATTTGAGAGGCTTAATTTGGCTCCGATATGGACTTTCAAAATAAACCATTCCTGTATCATTACTTTATTGTGACAATCAATGTTGGCTTCTTTAAGTGCAATTTGAGGCACTTCCAAAGGGTTAATCCAAATAATCCTTAATGATACGAATTGAGGATAATTTTTCGAAGAATACAAAATTAATTCAGATGCAATTTTGAGATATAAATTTGCAATTCCTTTTTGATATAGCTCGGGGTATTTGGAGCTTTTTAAACATAAATGAATCTATTTATTAGATAGGTATACCTCAATCAAAATGTAATATAATATGTATCCAAATCTTCCGTAAAATACAACAACAACAAAAACAACTATTTTTAACGAAAGAAATATTTAGAAATAGTTTTTGTTTGTTACGTAATATCTTGAAAGTATATCGAACACTAAACACATGGAATAATCACGCTTTTTTTCTTTATTTACCTTAATGAAGGAATTGAGTAAAAATTAAGTTGACTCTTTTTTCAACCAGTCACTCTTTCTATATTCACTCATGTGGGAACAACAACCCTTTCTAAATATTTCAGGTCTCTATAATGACATGATGTAGGTAAATTATAGAAAGCGTTGGATTGGAGTCCAAATTTTTTAGTTTTTGAGTTGAGTCTTTAGTTTAGTTCATGTTAAGGCAATATACCAATTTTGGAGTTCGACCAAGTTCGATTTTTTAGAATTTCTACATATATGTAACATGAATTTTCCTTTTTAATAGATCAACTCTCCCTTTTAATCAGATGGGATAATATAGTTTTTTTTACTATCCTATTGAGTAATAGTATTTCGACTAATTAAAACTTGATTCATTCTACTTTTGATTATTTAAGTTCACGTGAATTCAATTTTTTTTAATTATTACGTTAGAGTAATTAACAGAAAATTTTCTATTCAAGTTTTTTTTTTCGAGGTCGTTTAATAGTCCAATCCTATACTACATTATATAAACATAGCTTCTACGACTTCAAAGAAAAATTCTTACAAAAATGAATGGATATATCAAGCATCAGGGGCAAAAAAGACAAGAGATATTACATCAACTCCCTTAAAATACATAGAAAAGTTGAAAAGAATTATAGGTATAGTAAAAGAGCTCAGACAATAATTAGATATCATAGTAATCTTTTCTATTCCAATCCTCATCTTACGTTTTTAAGTGGGATTTTTAAAGGGGTGCAATCAGTTATGTATAAGTTAAAAGCTAAGACAATCCTTAAAACTATATACGACATTCGAACATCCATACCCCCCCCTTAAAAACAAAAAAAATAGAAGAATATACGAGTATAAAGCCTCCATTAAATCCAGGCTTGTACCCATTCACTCTTTTCCCGTTCAATCGTTCATTGTGTAAAAACTTTCCGTTCATCGTTCATTCGTTCATTTTTCCGTTCAATCGTTCATTTTTGAATTATTTATTTATTAATTTAATCTTTCTGCACATTCAGGGAAAAATAAAAGATGTATTTTCAATGGAATTGAATTTCATCCTGATACAACAACTAACCCAATTATGCCCCCAGGTCATCTCCTTAGAAGTCCTTGATACTCATAAATGTCTGATTTGTGTGCCTCAGAATTATACTAGACGTCACAGAGTGGGGGAGTTGAGTAAACGTTAAATGTATTGATTTTACAAGTGTTTCTTGTTGTATAAATATTTTGCCTGAAAAAAATCTAACTAACTCGAAGATAAAAATCGATGAGAATTATGTTTTCCAGGACTCACAAATCTAAATTATAGAATATGAATAATGATTTAAATTTGATATTATAATAATAAATCCTTCTTGGGCTTTTTAGGCCCATTCATCAAGCTTTGTATGCTACCAGGCCTACCAGATATATGTATCTTGTTCTCACAACGTGAATGGGAGGTCACAGGAGTGTCTGGTGGCGCCAAGCTTAGTTTAATAACAATATTTTTTTGAAATACAACTAAGTTTAGAGGCACTATTTAAACATTAATCATTACTAAAGATTCATAATGTACACAGGTGCCATAAGTACAGATCTGCTTATCCTATTTTTGTAATCATTTCAGTGAATAAATATAAGCGTCTTCAAATCCTAATGAATTCATTTCCCTTTCCATTTAACTACCAATAACTTCAGACAATTTTTATTAGTTCGTTTCTTTTACTTATTCATATTGTCATCCCTGCAAATGATTTCTGTAACCAAATACAAGGTTCTCCGTCCAACTTGGACAATAATAATGATCCTGCTACGACAACTGGTTATTAAACTATAAATTGTGTTGTTAGATATTACAAGTAATCAAATTACAGTGATATTGAAAGTTTTAAACACAAAATCAGATCTATAATTTTTCAATATACATATAAAAGTATATTTTAGCTACCATCAAAGATAATAATTATAATTATACCCATAATCAAGAAAAAAGATATAGTATCTTCGGAAAAAATAGTCAAAAGGGATCCCTCATAAACAATAAGAAGGTGAACGTCAAAATAAACGCCGTTCATATTTTTTTCCCCGTTCGTCGTTCAAAAAATGAAGGGAAAGTGGGAACGCCGTTCGTTTTTGCACTTAGTGTCCAAGCTTGAATACCTCATATTAGTTGCAAAACTAAAAACCAACTTGGAAAATATCATATTTCAAGCAGCCTTTCTGCCTTGATAACGGACACACATCTACTACCTTAATTCAGTAATATGAAATTGGAAAAACGGAGGGCATATTAATAAAATATGTGATAGGGATCATTCATGCTAAAAAAAGGCAATCACAAAGGAAGTAAATTTTGATGGATCATCTAGTATTTAAGTAGACTATTTAAGTGCTATCACTAATTATTAGTGATTTGAATAATTCTTTACGCATCATTTTTACTTTAATGATGAGAGAGAGAGAGAGAGACAGATTTATAAATTATCTAGCTATTGGAATAAACGTGTATATAATCCAGCATATTATATGTTAGGTACAGATTACGTAATAATAGCTATTTGATTTAATGAAAGTATCTGAAACTGCGTCTTCAAATGATAATGTACACATTATTATGTATTTTGATGGACAACTTTTCGTTCTTTCAAGAAAACTTCAATTTTTGGTTGAATCTAATTCTAACAGACTCAAAACTTGCACTATCGTTTTATTATGATTTCATCCCCTTTAACTTTAATTACAAAGTTTATTACCTAACTCAACTACAGCTGAAACAAAAATAAGCAAGTTTTGTTTTATCTCATGTCTCTAAGTGTAAATAACAAAAAAAGCAACACGTGTTCGATCCCTTCCGCGCCGGTATCAGTGCCGAGAAAACTGCAGAGACCTTTAGCATTTCCATCTGAACTGCCTACTTTATCAAGAAGTCCATTAGAGCGCCACATAGACCATAAGAGTCATCACTTCTGCAGCAACAATACGGCTGACTTCTGGTCTGCCTCTCTGTGGCCTTGACCTAGAATTTCCAATTTAGTTTTGGATTTGCTCCGAGCTGTCATGATAACAGTTTGGTACCCCCAAGAACACGGGCTTTATCGTCAAGAGCTACCAATCCATTACCCGGCGTGTCGAGGCAGTAAATGCTTGTAAAGGAAGATATATTGAATACAGAATATACTTAAATATGTTATTTAAACATATCACACATTGGTATAACCTGGTATTTTTTTTATTCCTTACAAAATATGCACCACCAAAAAAGACAGACTGAATCCTTACCGTCGCTTGTCATGCTTATATTTGATAGAACGAAAAGAGTCGAACATTATTTCTTGCACTGTCTTACGGAGGAGACGGATCACTTATTGAATATAGTTAAGACACACACACACACACACACGGATTGAATATTGCCAACTACAAATGATTGTATGTACATTTACGAAGCTCTCTTCCCTAATACCGACAGTGGTGTGAACATACATACATATATTATAGCTGTTATCAAATATTCCTTCTATTAAAGAGTATAATATATATGTATATATTCAGTGAAATGGCTATGTTGACATTGTTACTTATAGTCAGACTTTTTCATTACTATTCTTATTATTATGTTATCAGATGTTTTATTGTGTGTGTGTGTTTTTTTGTTTTTTTGTTTCTCAACAAATAAAATTGTTGAAAAATGAAACTCCTATTACCATATGTATAATGTACATGTAATTGTAACATTCTCAATTTCTCACCTTTCAAAATATTGTGTTTATTCTACATAGATAGAATGATTTACATAATTTACTTATACACCGAATAAATGTATACATACAATCCAATAGATCAGTATCAAGTGGTTAATGGTGGTCCTCCTCAAATGGTACATATATCCTGAGGGAGTAATGAATGAATGTAACTCCATAATGTCTCCAAAATTATAAAATATAATTCTCTTAATTTAGGCTATGTGAATAATGAGAAATTAATGTTTTTTGGAGATAAGGGCATCCGACCCAATTCATAAGTTGGTGGAGGGGACACTTTTATAAATATACTAGTGGACGTAATCCGCATTGCCCAGATAAATTATTCATGGACAAACAGACAAAGTTTGTTTGATTTATTGATATAAAGAATAACTCCCATAGAAATCCTTAGTGTTACTCTCAGTTTTTCATGAGCACATTTACACGTAGTTAATCACTTAAAACTTAAATGTTATATCTTCAATAATGAAAGGACCTGTAGAAAATAAAAATATAAAATTGTTCAGATAGCCAACAACATAAAAGCTCGCACGCTAAAAATGGCGTAGGATTTACAATCCTACATACAATTACTCACCTTTTCCTTTCTGAGCTTACACACGCTCGTTACTATGCCTTATCTAAAGTGACTTTAATTATGTTTATATGTGGCCCCTATATTCTTATTTTTAATAAGGCGCGTTAAGCTATAGCATCACAGTCTTGTTATTTCTTAGATCAAGTCGTCAAAATATGTCCTTTCCTCGTGATTGGTCGGGTAACATTATGTATGTTTCATTTTTTTTGTCCACTTGACATCGGAATAATGGTCAATAAGTATTTGTATCTAATTTTTCTGAGCATATTTTAATGGAGTATATTTGAATATATATAAAGTATATTTCTACACTACAATTTCGATATTTTATAAATATTTGAACCTTGAAAAACAAGGTTCAAATAAATGACTTGCTACTTAGACACTTTAGACACGTTTGTATCAACTCGACTTGCATTTAAGCGCGCTTAAACACAATGGCATCATAAGCTCCTCCTTAAATTACAGTCGAATTGGTGCAACCGGGTTGATGTCGTCCAACCAGGTCCATAACTATAAGGGGTTAGAAGATTATGATGAAAATTGTGTGTATTTTGGGCATGTTAAAAATGATTGTAAACAAAAAAATATGTAAAAATGTTTTGGAGGAGAGCAGCTTAGCTGTTAGGACGTCTCATTAGATCCACTAAAATCAGCTGTGACAAGGAATTGGGTAGGAGATAGAAATAAACTAGGATATTAGCAAGAATTATTCAGATGTCCTCCTTGACTAAACTTTTTTGGTCTAATTTGACCAAAAATTATGAGTATTTTGTAAAAATTTGGATTGTTTAGTTACAATTAGAACAACATTACTGTTATCATTTTTGCTCTGTTTGATGTTTTTTATTAAAAAAGGGAATGAAAAAAAAAATGTATTTTCTAAAAATTTTGTCAAAAAAGAAAAAACATCCTAACCATAACAACATCCACCTTTCTGAATAATGACATTAATGTCTCTTTGATGTAAGTTATAATTATAATTAGATATGATGAATGTTTTTGGAAGATTTGACGACCACTTCTCTAACACTTCAACAAACTTCAAGTACTCTATATCAATTAATTCTGAAACTACTCACGGAGAGGGAAACACCATATATTGTATATTTTTAGCATGTGAATGACATGTTATTGGTACCTTTATTGAAGCTCCAATTTCTGGACTAAATTTATAGGCATAATAATAAACTTTTACTCACAGTAAAGTTTAATGCTTCAAAGTAATGGCCAATAAAGTTCTACAATTTTGTATCCATCCATTAACCATTTTAAAGCCTTAAAAATACCAAAAGTGAGTAAAAATTAAAAAATTTATTTTACTACATATAAAAAATTGATTTAAAAAGTGTAACTATTATAATTATTTAGGGTTTTAATTAATTCTTTGGATTAAAAATAAGTGAAAAAACAAAGCAATATTCATTTTTAAACAAAAACCCTTAAAAAGATGGGTTTTTTACCTTTAAATTTCAATTTCTCAAAATTGAACAATTCTACACAAAATAAATCCATATTTGAAAATAGAATAAGATTTTTCCAGACAATTGATAATGTTCAACGTGTTTAGTTATTTATTTCTTACTCAAAAGTAGGTTTAAATCAGCCATTCTGATAAACCAGAATTAATATGAAATTTTTTACCAAATTTCTGTTTTTATTCCGTTTACTCATTTTTTACTGGCTATTTATAAAGACATACGGTTCTTCAACTTGGGGCTAGTTTAGGTGTAACTATAAAAGTCAACTTATTCTTGTTTAGCAGTGTAATCCAGACCTGGGGATTCGTAATTGCGAGTCAGAATCAGCTCGGACACGAAGTGAGCGAGTATGGAGTCGACTGTAGTTGGTTTCAACCTCAATGTATCGGGAATTACCTTGGACTAATAAAAAGCTAGTGTGTAATGTTGTTCGGAATCCCGGTATAATAGCGGTGCCGGGGTATTCACGCACTTAAAACAGTATTATACTAAATTCGTATAAGATGCAGTAGGGGAAGGTGAGGTAAGTTGATACACGTTTTGGTTTTTACGTCCTCGAAAATTTCAGAACCATTTATTTTGGCTAATATTTTGCAACCAGGTAGCCAACAGGGTTACCTAACAAAATGTAATTATATATATATGATATTCATTCTTATTTTTTCCAATATTTCAATAATATAAAAATTGGCAAATGTAACAGCTTACCTCAGGGTAGGGGTAAGTGTCATGGGGCAAGTTGATACATGTAATTGAATAATTGATTAAGATAAGAAACAATTAAGAAAAATCGCCATATTGATGATATGAAAATTATCAAGTCTATACAGATTTATTCCATAATTAGATATACATCACACCCTTGTCAATAAATACACTATCATGGTTTTATGAAGACAATAATCATTTTATTCATATTAATTTCCAAGTACACAGATATTTCAATTTGCTCATAGATAATAATCATAATTTAAATAATTAATAATCCTGTTTATTCACATTTTGGTAATGTTTTTGTGAGAATAGAAGATGATAATTTGCAACATCTATTTTTGGATGGTCATTGTTGGGCTATAGGTAGTGGGCATAATACTTAAGGAGAAACTTCACTTATTGTTGACGATTGGCCATCTTGTATTGAACTACAAGAATTTTCTGAAGAGATGGCCGGTAAAGAGGCTTTACTCCTGGTTGGTATTTCACATTTAGTAACTTCAGAAGCTACGTAATCCGACGTAATCCGATTCTTCAAAAAGTTTAATAGAAATAGTTTAAGGGAAATATACCCGTGTTTCTAAAGCCTGATACAATATGAGTAGGGGTTAAAGCTTGAAGTATTGCTTCAAGTCTCATGTATCTCAAGTATCATGCAGGAGTTGGTGAAAAACTCCTCTGACAAGTTGTCGCGTGCAGCTACTATGAAGTACTTCTGTGAGGTCCTGTTGGTTTCTCTCTTTAAAGTGCCCCAAATAGAGAAGTCAGTGGGTTCAAATCTGGTGAGGAAGGCGACCATATTTATTTGGCCAAGCATCGAGCCATGTTATCTGCACATAACTTTTGCCACTTAGCGGGCGTGTGAGAGGAGGAGCCTTCCTGATTACAAACTTATTTACTCTACGGATAGTTGGTCTTCAGCAATGTCGAGATGGCGTACCTCAGCACCTTATAGTAGGCCTCCTGACCGATCTTCTGTCCAGGCTTTAAAAAAAACCGGAGGGATCATCTTTCCATCAGAGGCCACAACGCCGAGGACCATTCTTAGGGCCGGATATTTGGTGCGGTAAATCCCTTGGACAGCGGTCGTTCCAACGGTTGTGGAACTGATCAACTGTGAAAATCTTCTTGTCCGAAAAAATTTTCACAGACCCATTTGCCTCTATCCATGCGAGGATTTTCTTGTACCTCTCGAGCCTCCTGGATTTCATGCCCTCCGTCAGAAGTTGGCGTTGGATTATTGCCAAATAAAACAATCCAAAATTGTACTTTACATCCCTCCTAATGGTCCAAGGAGCCACAGAGAAGTCGTTGGCGATGCAATTCAAAGAATTAGTAGGATCCTCCTTTATATTCTTATACAAACTTAACAAGAACTTCGTATCCCTCTTTAAATGATGCCCTCCACTTTCTGACATTTTAGATAGATCTTCTCAATATATTTTTATTTTCACCAACTAAAAAACCAGGCTCCTAGAAAACTTAACAATTTCTGCAATCTTTATCAAATCAACTCTAGCATTAAATACATCTGATATGAGATGGCTTTTTGCTTGTTGCTCGCTCATGACGATGAAATGACTAAATGATTAGTATATTTTGTTTATGTAAAAAACATGGCAGAAACATAATATCAAAAAATAATAACTAAACCTTTTCATAGTAATGAGAAAATAAACATTAATTAACAGTCCACGTTTTGCTACCCTACCCTGTAGATTGGACAGAAATCTTTCCGTTGTGGATTTAGTATATATTTAAAATCTTTATATTGACCATTGTACTATTTATAAATAATATCCTTGCAATCCTTCGTATCCAAATATAGTTATTTTTAGACATTTATTGAAGGATGGAAAGTGAATGGTTGTGCAATGGCTTAAAAAAAAAAAAAAAAAAAAAAACAATAGGAGGAACTTTTATCAAGTTTTATCTCTGATACAGTCTTTTTAAATTATAAATATGAATATATTGATTATGTATATATACAATTGCAGATAAGTAATAGAATAGGGTATAAGAATAGTCAAAATTTATTAAACATATTTTATACATTTATATTTCATAGTGATACTTTGACGAAAAATATATTTGATTTCGAATATATATGAATATACACGTAAATTATTTTAGGTTATTACAGGATCTTATAACAACACTAGTAGGAGAGGTGGATACCCAACAATTTTCTAAATTTTGACGGATAACGATCAACCTTCTTTTGGTACTGCGTATAGACATATTAAATATATTCATAAAATATCATAGAAATATAATTATATTTAACTTGAGCCGAGAGCCAATGAAAAGGGAATCAAAAATATATTAATCACTTTTTGAGTTTTTGAACATCCCCAACATTTTTGTATATCTTTCATATAACGATACAATGATTAGAAAATAAATATTTGTATCACTTGTTCGAAATCCAACTATTCATTATCAAAATATCGCCAGAGAGTTTTAAAAATGTAGGTATTTATGTACCATATCATATTTTACAGGCGGATTTTATATATTTTCTTAAATAAAATTTAGTAAAAAAATATAGATGGCTGAAATAAAATGACAAGAAAAAGCCATTTTCTGGTTCATTATGCCTGAAGTATGCATCCTGGGAGTCTACGGCTAAGTGGATGGGGCAATCAAATAAATTGATGTTCTCATAGTCTAACTAAGATATGAATATATCTAAAGTTCAATAAAACTAGTTATAAGTATATTTTATAGATTTTAAACGAATAAGTTTCAAAATCATATAAATATCAAATTTACATATTATTTTGTTAGCTTAAGGAATATTTAAAAACCTGAAACTGAGATTTTGTATATTTTTCTCAAATTATTTTTAAAAAAATCCTTGATTTTGTTTTCAAAATAACATTGTTGATATATGTCAATGGAATTAGGTTCATTAGAATCAAACACAGTAGAGCCAACAGAAAATTAAGCTATTTAGACAAAGTTGGGGCTACCTTACCCTATACATATGTGTATAAATAGATCATAATATATAATCAAAAAAGTCTAAGTATGTATATAGTCAAGTAATTAAAATACTTGTATGCTTTATAGCCTATTAATCAATCACTAAACATATAATAAATATAACATTTGAAAACTCCATATGGGAATTTTGCTTTTAAGGTTCCATACAAGCAGGCTTTTTTAACTTCAAAAATAAACGTTGCCACAATTTTTTTTTATATCAAACCAAAAATGTTTATGATGTGAAGACATGACACTATGAAATAGTTTGTTAAGAAAATAAAAGTATTTATTTAGAGAAAATACGAGTGAAATATTCATATTTAAGTTATAAACATATCACTATTATCTAGTCAAAGCATGTATAAACATTTGCAAGTTAAAATAAAGTAATTAAGTATCAAATAAAGTAAATGTCTTAGATTCCTCTTATCAGTCATCTGACTTTTATGCAAACATGTTGTACATAGACCACACATAAAGATTTTGATAGTGGCAATTCCTTAACCGTCACTAAGGATACACTTTTCAACTATGCAACTCAGTCGACAATAAAAAAATCAATTTCAAAGTCTCACTTATTAAGCCACATAAGATACATAATATATAATATTAAAACCTTGCACATACTCGTATCTTACAACTTAATTTTTTCATTAAAATAGAATATTAAAAGAAGAAATTATATTTTTACTTAGTTTTAAAATGTATTCTATTATATAGCATAATAATTAAAAAGCGGGAAAAATCCTTAACCCTACTAAGAAATGAAAATGTAATTTCAAATTATAAGTCCATGAAAAAATCTTATAACATCTAATTGAAAGAAAAATAAAATTTTATTAAGTTTTTCCCACTAATTGTTGTGTTTATAAATATTGCAATTAGTTGTTCAAAAACAATCAAGAAATTACAATTGTGATACCTTATTTTTGCGAGTTATACGAGAAATGACATAAATTTGATTATTTTGATGAATTAATTATAAAAGAATAGTCTTTGTTTACTTTAAGATAAAAATGAAAATACATAATTTAAAAATAACAACTATTTTCAATTTAGGTAGATTGTTGAATTCCTAACAGCATTTAGAACACTATCTCAAAACCAATTATTTCTAGTATTTACCTTTATATCAGATAATATTTAATCAGATAGAGCTTAAAACTTGACTGATGAGGTATCAGTAAATACTGGAAATAATCGATTTTGAGGTAAATGAATCCAACAATTTCTTTAAGGGGGAGGAAGTCGAAAGATATTTGAGCCGATAGTTTTAATAATGAGGGGCCTCAGCCTCTGCTTCTAGGGTTCATATACCGTTGGTACTATTTAATACTGAATATTGTCATAGTTAATGGCTATTAGGAGGCTTCTTGGAGGAAAGATTGAGAGATGTAATAAGGATTAAAATATTTAATCTGAAGCCGGTTATTTGTACTAAATATTTAATGAGATCCTACGGAATCAGTGTGAAATAAATTCATAAAAAAATTGGATTTGAAAATGACGTGAAACTCAAGAATCAAATGTCCCAAAACGAGAGGGATCAAAAAAAAAATATTATATCAAATTCGAGGGCGTCTGCAGGATTATATATACATTAGTGTTGGGTTTCGGTCTAAATCGATCCAAAGGAATAGTTCGGTCTAAATCGGTCCACAGGAATAGTTCGGTCTAAATTGGTCCAAAGGAATATTTCGGTCTAAATTGGCCCAAAGGAATAGTTCGGTCTAAATCGGTCCAAAGGAATAGTTCGGTCTAAATCTAAATTTTTTCAAAAAAAAATTTCGAACAATATTTTTTGTTAATTAAACTTTTTGGAAAAAAATTTCAAAATCCAGTTATTCTCCAGAAATTAAATTTTTTGGTAAAAAGTATCAAAAGTCTAAAGCTAGTAAAAAACTAGCTATTCCTTGATTTGGTTGTGGTTTGCAGAACCTCCAGTCCATTCCCTGCAGTTGTCTCTAAAATTAGAGTAATGTGGGATAGAGACTTCTTTCTTTTTGATGCAATAAAATTATGTTTTTCATATGACTGTCAATTATATTTGGAGTAGCTATTCCCTCTATTTTATTTATTTAAATGATCCTAAATCCTAACTGTTACTATGCAGTGAAGAAACCATACACACTTTTTTGTTTGTGTGGTTAGTCTTTTTTGCACAGGAATAGTTTGCAAAAACAGGGGCTGAACAGATAATAAGTAAAAATGTATTTTACTTTATTATTTTTATGAGACTAATACTTGAAACTTTTAAAGTGCAATTAAATAAAGTTAATATGGCTTCAATAAAAATAAATAGTTATATTGACGAAAAAGAAATAGAGTAAAAAGAACAAATTTAAAACATATTTTTCATATTAAACAAATGAAAAATATGGGGTGTACGGTGTGTCAAAATGTAGCCTCCCTATCAATTCTATATTTATAAATGTGATAGCCTAGTCGAAGAATTCTTTATTTTGATGTCATTCCAGTTTGTCTCATCAAATGAATCTGACGTTTTCAGGGGCGTCTCCAGGATTATATTTTGAGAGGGGTTTGGTTTTTGGAATTTTTTTGAAATAAATAATTCCAATGGCTCTTCACAAAAATTAAATTACTTGGAAAAAAATTGAAAAATTAAATTGAAGATATTCATAGCTATTCACAAAAATAAATTTTTTTGAACAAAAAAAATTATAATATTATCAAAATATTATTTCAAAAATCAACAGCTGTTCCAAAAAATTTGATCATTTACATACGTAAATAATTAAGTTTTTTCCTGACAAAAACTGTATCTTTCTAAAAAAAAAAAGAAGATTTTTTAATCACCTTCTAATAAAACCCCTAGAATAGTTCCAAAAAATAAGGACCCAACGCCAAAATAAGTTGAAATCTATTTAACTATTATTTACTATTTATCAATGTTACTTAGATAAGTAGATATAAATATACTTAAAGTAAAGAAGCGACAAGCCAGTTGAAATAATAAATAACTGAATAAAGATGTATATAAATTAAGTTATTCTAGTCACGGAAACTTCGAACAAAAAAAAAACGTAGTGAATGGACTTTTGTATAGCTCAAGGAGTATAAATCTGTAATTTTTTTACCCAAAAATTATATCCCCAACAACGACACGTGACAAAAAATGAACTTAGCGCAGTATACAATTTAAAACTAGTAAAAACCAATCAGAATTCAAAGAGATTGTTCGTTTTTCCTTGGATGATGTGCTTGTTTTCTACTTATTCCTAGTTTGTTATGGTGCCTGAAGAAAGTTGCATTATCTTGCGTTTATTGGTAGTTGTATACTTATATACGGTATGTCGACAATTACGCCAATTTATAAGATATTGATGGATTTTTTGTTTGCTCATGTCCTATTGAAATGTCTTTACATGTCAAAATCAATTGCAGCTAAGGACAGAATATAAGTGCATTTTACAAATCAATCAATGTCTGATTAAATGAAATATTTGCTTATTGTGCATATGCTGTAGAATTGTGGGACCTGTTCTATGTATAAATATTAAAAAATGTCAATTTTACTTACATTAACAAGTGTACAATGTATGTACATGCGAAAACACTGCAGAATGATTATGTTGAGTTTTAATTGGTAAGGGAAGTCGGAAAGTTAGTAAGTAGGTAGTACAATAAGTAAGGGGCATTTAATTATATTATAATCATAAAGCCCTGAGCTCATGGCATTCAGAAATTTAAAGGGAACACCCAAATAATTTCAATTAAATGAATCGATTTTTTCTTGTTACTATGTATGTCGTGCGTCAACATAATAAAATTATGAAGAGGAGAAAATCCTGATTAATTTGTTTAGTGCATATATGTAAACATGTTTCATATTCATATTCAAGTCAATTATAAAGTTCTACTTCCAATTTTTGGGATGAGTTAAGATACTCATTGACTTGAGTTATAGTCTAAAACCTATACTTGATTTAAGATACTTATTTGGACTATCAATTTCTCAGTATTTTATTGTGACTATCAATAAAGGTTACTTTAAGTGGAATTTACGGCGTCTTTTAAGAATTAATAAGAATAATTTGTTTAGAAAAATGGGAAACAAATTGTTGAAGAAAATAAATATAGTAAACCCTATATTGTATTTCTATTAACAGACCACATATATGCAGAGTCCTATCGAAATAATTAAATTACTCACCGACTATGGCTATAATTGGAATATATAATAATATTTTTTTTACAAGTTTAACATTGTCCCACAATTGACTAATATCTCATTCAATGCACTTGTGTAAGTTCCAAACAACTTGCTGAGAGGCTTACTCAGAGACATACAGCTTGTAGCGGAAGTCATTATACGGAAATGTTTCCTACACGGCCTCTACAATAACCATCAGGGAGTCTTTGTTGAGGCTGGGAACTGTATTGCCCCTTCTCTCTCAACCAATAATGTATATAAAGTAAAGTGGGTTAAGAACAGGTGAAGAGGGAAGATGAAAGTCCTGTAATTTGTCTTTGTACCATTCCTGCATTTAATTTGCAAAAAAAATAAAATATGATGAAACTCTGTATAAATACCTCTGACTTGTGTCACGAAATCTCTAAAAACAATACTATTAATTGAATGACGTTAAAGTCATGAAACTTTAAATTCTGTGGCACCTTGCGTATGTAAAAATGAAAACAACACAATGACAACAGTCTAAGTAATGAAAAAGAATCACAATCAAGCTAAATAATCTATTTTTATTGAGCTTGAGAATATTAACAAAAGAAAAAGTGATCTTAATGCAAAAATACTTGTAACTTGACAACCATTTTATAAAATAATATTAATATAAACCCCTTAACAAAAATTTTATTTTTTCATTTCACTACTAATATTTAAGGAATAATGTGGAGTATTCTTACCTTCTTTGTCGATTGTAAATTCCAGGAACTTGAAGGAGTTTATTTTTATTTTCATTTATATTGGTGGATAAGTTATGGTATAAGTCTGAAGTTGACACATTGATTCCACTTGCTAAACAGATATAAAATAAGTATTAATTAATTTAGAGTCCATTGAATGGTCGTAAGAAGAATTCTAAAATTTGAAATTAGTTACATTAGTTTAGAGACTGTTGTGGAAATAAATAAACAACTGTGGAAATAAATAAAAAACCGTGGAAATAAATAAAAACTGTGGAAGTAAATACAAAACTATATAAGTATAGAATTCAACAAAGAATTTCCACGTTAAATTGACTGAGATATTGTATTGGTGGGGTGAGTCGTTTAGAAGAATTTGATCAACTTTTTCGAATTTTGTAAACGGGGTATCCGTCAAAGCTGTGAAATAGTATTAAAATAATTTTTATAGAATATAGACTCGAAGGGATGGGTTTTAGTACTCTTGTGTCAGTTTTTACTTATTCGGTCCAGTCTAGTCTTAGGACCGGTTCGATCTGCTCTTGGGACCAGTTATTAAAACCGTCGGTCCTTCGGACTGTACTAGAACTGATTTAAAAAAAGAAATATAGTTGAGTGACGTCATCATGGATTGAACTTTATAAGTTTTAAGACTTATAAACAGGAATGAACGGGTCTTGGCTGAGACTGAGCTATACGTGCAGTTTTCAGTCTAAATAAGTACTGACACAAAACTAGGTTTTAGAGTTCCCTAAATACTTAATACAATTATAAATTTATATTTGTCTATATAATTTTCTTCTTTTATGAGGATTACTTTATCATAAAGGCAAGACTACATGGCCTTTTTTTAGGAATTAACTATATATGAGGTATTAATTATGTTTAATAATTATAATGTTAGATAAAGTGGAAATATGAATGTTTCGCTCTTGATGCATAATTTTGAAAATAACACAATATTAAAAAAAAATACAAAATTGTACTTTTAGGACCTATAACATTTGTTAATAAAAAACGAAACTTATATCATTTGATTATTATAGGTTAAAAATACCAGTCAAATTCATGGAAGAATCAAATTTCTGACCCAAGACAATAATGGAAAAAATCTATAAAACATCCACTAAATACATATAATAAAGTTTCAACTGAATTGGGGAACCTCCAAAATACGTACTATCGTTCTGAAATTTGGTAAGGAATAGTCTTCATATTATTATAAATTTCCCATCATTGATCTATAAAATTGTGATTTTCAACCACCTCTTTTCAGGGGCATCACCAAGAATTAGGCTGGAGGGGCCGTAGCCCCCAATATTATAAAAAAAGTTCAAATTTTTCCAAAATAATTTAAATTTTCTTTAAATAGCTATAGATTTGGGAAACTTGTTTCCAATAATTTCATATTAATATTTGAAATTTTTTTGTGTAGAACTGTGAATTTTTGATTTCTTTTTTACAAAAAAAATAATTTTTTTGTAGATAGTAATGGATTTTAGAAGAAAATTTCCATTTATTTTTATTTTTTAAGAATAGTTGTGAATTTTTGAAACTTTTTCCAAAAAAAAAAAAACAAGAACCAAGTTTATATATTTCTGCTTTGTGCATATAATTAAGATCAAATTAATAAACACGTATATAAGTAAATGAAAAAATAACAAATGACTACTTACTTGATCTCACTAAATCCAAATTTATTACGCATTTTATAAATTAATTAATAAGACAAAAAATATAACGTGATATGAGCTCATTCATTGTAAACAATACTTACTTTTGTGGTACTATTTTAATAAGTGATAATTATAATAGGGATAAATATTATGTAGACACCAAGTAGAAGTAATAGGAATGCACCAAGTGTGATGATGAGAGAAGCTCTTCCGTCTCACAAAAAGATGTTATACACACATATAATAAAGTCTAATAAAGTACCTAACTCTACGATATACTAAGACATACAAACAAACTTTTCTTACTAGAAAAAGCGAGAGCGAGCAGTTGCAAAAATAACAAAAAAATACGATGAAAAAGCCCGCGTACGCAATTTCCCAAGTTGCCTCCTCCACTGAGTTACTTTTCTACTACTACTTGTTATTACTGGTTACAGACGTTCTAGATAAAATTGGCATTTGCATTGCAAGTCCAAAGTATTTGTATCTACATAGTCAATGACATGATTAGACATGAATTTGTTTTTTGCAATTGAATGAAATATGTTTTGTATTTAAGCTTTTACGCAAGTTTACATAAAAATAATGATTTCAAACAATTACTCAACCTCTCTATATTTTGCAAATACTGCCTACTATTTTAACTCGTAAATTAAAACGTTTTTTATTACGTAAGTATCACCTGCTTCTACGCAACTATTCGTTCGATAATGACGACGGATGAGATTTGTCGCCCTCTTTTGATGATGTTGAGAATTTAACTTTCTTGGAGTTGCTGCAGATTCTACATATTATGTATTTGTATTTGATGATTATTATTGAAGTAGTTTGAAAAATATAATATGAGGGGTAATGATTATTAAAGGATACATATTTAAAATATTGCTTTAAAACTTCATATCTATATATGAAGTAAAAAAAAAACGTCCTCACCTTTCATAGATTTATTTGATTCAATAATAGATTTTGTATTCAAATTTGATACCCAAGAATATTAGCCATAGTTTAGAGCATTTATCTGATTTAAGATACTAATTGTAATCTATACTCAATTTTGAGAAAAGTTTGCTTTTGTTTTGAAGGGCCAAAAGTCATAATACATATTATCACTGTATCAATGGACCCTCAGATGGTGTAATGCAAAATTGCATTGTAGTACGTATACAATAGGTGGTTCACAAGTTGTACGTTCAGAAACGGCATATATAGATTAAGTATCCAATATTGGATGTTCAAATTGGTCTTAAATAAGTTTATAAGTAAGCAGTGGTGTCGTTAGCCCCTTGTGGAGGGGGGTGTGCCAACCCCCAAAAAGTTTAAAATAAGTATGTCAATATTTATCTTGTAAAAAATAATTACTTCTAACAATTACAAACTGATATTAAATATTTTAATTCTTAGTTACAGCAATTTATTTATTTTTAGACACGCCATTGAGGACAAAAAAGATTCAAGTTTATTAACCTCGTTTTTAGTTTTATTATGCAATATCCAAAGTGATGAGTGCAATTTTTTTGATGATGTGTTAGGATGATTTATTTACTACCATGTGTCGTCGATTGCAGAGAGCTGTTCACAAGATATTATTTATTAATCCGAGCCAAGCAGAACCGCAACATATAGTTGCAGCGATACTGTGACCTTCTCACTTTCTTAAAATGTACATTTATCATATACCAGCCCAAAAAATTTGTAATGATTAAAAGTTCTTGGTTCATAACCTCCCCCCTTTTCGAAAATGTTGCGCGGAGCCTGTCAAATCGTGTTGCATGACTTTTTACTTAGATTTAGAGTATAAAGTTAAAGTTTAGGACTAGGGCACGAATTTCTTAATTTCTTACTGCCTTTCTCGCAATCCTTTCGTCGAAAAAGAGAAAGCATAAAACAGATGAAAGTTAGGAAATTATTTCCGGCCGTGAAATTATTATTAATTTAATAGAACATATCACAATTCATCAAAAAAATATTTTATAATCATTATAGCAATACTTTCACGCCCTGCTTATGATACTCAAATAATTTTTTTGTTACATCAAACATGATTTTCGAGAATTTTTTATTTATAATTTTTTTATTATTGTCATCTTATTATAGATTTGAGCTAACTTTTTGCAAAGAAAAAAATAAATAATCCACATAAGACTAAAATGATTATTTTTTCCCAAATTTAATGATAATTTCAAAAATTATATTATAGAGAATAATAAATATATTGCTGTTAAAAGGTAATAATCAGTATATATACAATAAAGTTTGTGTTCTTTTATGGGTCCCCATACCGTTGGACCTTAGAGTGCTGAAACTTTGCATAGGTTCATCTTTTGAAGCTGGCCAGGCTAGGACTGGTAAAGTTGGTTTGTTTTTTTTTTTTTTTGGGGGGGAGGGTATATAATGGGGTGTTTATTATATAACCAAAATAAAAAAATTGTTTATTGGAGCTCAAGGAGAATAGATAGGGAGTTGAATTATAAAAAAAAAAGTGACTTCCAAATTTATTCAAAATCAGATAGGTTATGAAAAAAAAAATTGTCAATTGCATTTTCGTTTTTGTTTTTTTTTGTTTTTTCATGTGCAAAAAATGGATTTTCACTGAAATATTGGACTCGTAGTAAAAAAATAATTTTGTAGAAATTTGCCTGGAAATTCGTTTGTGTACAAATTTGACAAAGAGAAATGGATATTTAACTGAAATATCTGCCATTCTCTAAATATTTTTTCCTTTTTTTTTTCTCATTTTTTCATCAAACGTCAATTTTTAAGAAGAAATGCCACAAAACGATGAATTTTGGACATTTTTTGGTTTTGCAATTACCAAATATTTGTGTTTCTCTTTAAAATGCCAATAAATACTATTAACAACTTATTTTTGGAAAGTTAGTGCAACGCCTTTTTTCAATTTTCTTTGTGAATTTCTATTTGTCAATTTTTTGACATAAAATGAAGTATGGATTTTTCATCCACAAATTTTTGAATGCATTCATGTTGATATGTTATTTTAAGTTTATAACACATTTTTATACATTCATCATAATATATTTCATCTAATATACTGGTGCTATATTATAATGCCTGTAAGAATACCCTAACGTTCGACCGCACCGAAGGGATCTTAAGATGAGGAAAATAGCATTGAATATTGTCAATGTGATTTTCTTCTTCCTTCTTACCCGAGCAATCCAAGGTAACCCTTTTCTAGAAATACATATTTCTTCATGCGAGATCCTTCAATTATTAGAAAAAATACTACATAAAGCAAGAAATTTGAAATTTTCGTTTAAAAAGAATAATACCTCAGGGGTTTTCATTTATTTATGGAGAAAAATGATTAACTTGAAGTGTAAATTTACAAAAGAGTATGTTACTTATAAATAGTGAAGGGTTAATATTATTTTATTTTTTTTATGTGGAAATTGCTCGAGTTAAAGTTTCAAATTTAGAACTATAAATGTTATGAACATGGTTTGCAAAATAGAATAATAGAAATATAAGGAAATATTTATCAACGTTTGATGCATTAGTCGTCATAACATTCGCTTCTTTTATTCTATACAAGGTTGTGCTTGGTTACGATACAGTGGTTCTATCGATCTCGATTCTCTCTTTTCAATAGTTTCGGTTCAGCTCTATCGGTCTTAGTTCTTTTTATAAAAGCTCAGTTTGGTAACAGGCACTTAACAAGATACGTTGCCTAAAAATTCGATTATAAAAGAATATATACCATACAAACAGGGGCTCAGCTATCCCATACGTAGAGTGTGTGGTGCCCTAAGTTCCAGCAGGGACCCTTAAAACTAAGGTTGCTCAAGACAAGGGGTTTTGAATTGGGGACCGTGGGAGAAGGATAGGGGACACACAGGAATTGAGGATGGGTTTCAGTCTACAAAGCCTTAACTAAAAATGTATTAGTGTAGGGGAGCCTTGGTATAGTAAAGTTTGTGATACATTATAGTTATCACCTACAAGCTAAGTAGCTAACATAGATCCTACCCTACACATCCGTTTTGTTTGTTATTTTTTGGAGGAAAAGTTGCAAAATACAATAAATTTATTTAATATCTTTATTTCTTTGAAATTGCTGTTTCACTTTTCAAATGATTGACATTTTAACTTTTGTCAGAATGTCAATTCCTTGTATTACCTCGGGTCATCCAGGTTATGAAAAAAGGGAAAACGTATTCTGTTTACCGTGGTTCCCATCGAATCTCAAGAAGAGAGATATAGATAAAGGCTATCAAAATAGTTAGGGTCAATTCGATTTATCTTTCAAATACCAAGACACTTCTTATGCTAAACTCCTTCAAATATGTAATACAGGAGGTTGGGCTCTCTGCAATGTCAGAAATGTTATATATAGTAGTTTAATTTGTAAGCAATTTCCATGAAAACCATATCTTATCGATAATTAATTATAACTTCAGAGAGCAATCCATCTCTATTTAATGCCGATATCACTCCGTAAATGGAGGTGGAAGACTTAATAAATATAATTACCAAAGTAAAATACAAATTTGGTAATCATTTCCGTAACAAAGCAAAAATAATTGCTGGCGAAATGCTCTCTCTATTTATAAAAAAAAGTAACTCCATAATTTAGTCAAACTTGTCGATAGACAACATAATCTTAAAGAATATGTTCCTCCTTCACCCGTAATGAAGATACATACTAAGACTGACTCACTAATCTTCTTCCGAATTCCCTTTTTTAATTCAAATTCAATAAACGCTCTCCCCTTTTCTGTTGTACAATCATTCGATTTTGAAATAAATTCCCTACAAAAATATACTGTGTATTTTGTCGTCAACTGTTGAGGAATTTGCTTCTTTTCGCCTAATAGGTATTCTGATTGTTGATTGGTTGAAATTGAATCAACTCCTGTTAAGCTTGAACAATTTCCAAAAAAATTTGAATACTAATTAAATAGTTGGCATGACTGATTTTTTCCATGGAAAGGTTGCCCAATTTAATTTAAATAACAACATGGCAAATGACAGACCAATGATTTCTCCTTCAAATGAACTCATTGGTCAAAAAAAAAAACAAATGTAAAATCAATGATTTATTCTTTTCCAAATAGAAGTAATGAAAAAAATTGTTTTTGGCCCTTTGAACTGCATTTTCTCGGGGTTAGGTAATCTGTCATAAAATATAAACCCATATATAAAATCAGCATAAAATTATAAAGAAAATACTAATATTTTCATGTTGATTAATGTTTTTATTAAGAAAAAAAGTAACATGTTTTTCCGAAAATGAAATGAGAAATGACTAATAGAATTGTAAACTTTTATGTAAATGAATTTATGTAAAAGCGTTATTCCGGTCACTTAATCAAAATTTACCCTGTAATTTTGTCACTTGTTGATTTTTCTACCACAATTTTAGAGGTTTTGAACGTTGATTGGTTAAAGTCAAATAATCTCCTACACGAACTATTTTGTATTTGTAGTTAGAAGATACCGTAAATATAACTTTGTGTTCTGTTTAGACTCCAGGATTGAATTATATTATTACTGATTTTATGATGCTAAATTATTACATTACTATTGAAGGATAACCATTTATCCTTTTACAATTTTATATTAATATTAATGTGGACTAAATCAGAGATAGATGGAACGGCAAGCAGCTGAAAGTTGCTTGTCAGTCCCATTAACAGCAACTTTTTTGAACAGAGTTTTAAAATGATTTGGACTTGTACATAGGTTTTTTTTTGTTTTTCAATGAAAGCTTTTAAAAAACGGAATAAATCGTACCTGATGCTTCGCTATGCCGCCGTGGTCGAATGGGTATATGAATTCCAAGGAAATTGTGGGATGACTTGGAGGCCACATAGGATTGAGCTGAATCATCTGTTTCGTCTTTTGGGAAATTTATGACAACAGTAGGATGTACAGATTGTGGAATATTTTTTTTGACATGATTTGCAGGATATGAAGCTAGTGGCTGTGTGCCTTGTTGATTCCCCATTCTGTTTCTTCATATGCAGCCACTAATCGATTTGGTAAACGTTCCTTAAAACAACAAAAAAAAAAAAAAATTATATATTTATATATGCCCAAAAATTAAATTCTGACATATGTTTTGTATAAAGTATCTAAAAATAGTTTATTTCTTTTATTCACGATAAATTTAAATCCTTTAATTATGTAATATGTAAAGGAATATTAAGCATTTCATGCCTTATTCTCAAAAAGGCATAGAAGTGATTGAAGCCATATTTCTCTTTTGTATCATTGTGAAGGATTTAAAACAACACGATAGATAATCTCAGGAAACCTGCTTTTGAATATTAATTTATAATAGACATAGTTGTAGTAATAAATTCATTCGATATTAACTATAATAATGTAATAAGGAGAATCAAATATTAAAAAGATATGAGAAGAAAAAAAAATGCAGGAACTTTTAAAATATTTTAGCCACGCAACCTTAATTTATATAGATGTCATAAATCCCACTGTCCTATTTTACATAAATATTTTTCATTCCGCCCCCCTTCTCCCTTCATATTCTATTCCTCCCCCCTTCTAAAGCCAAGTGTTTTCTTAAGAAAAGCCCAAGGCTTCCTATGGCTCGGTTAATTAAATTGTGCAATATTTCATCTAATTACTTAATTTTAGAAGACAAATATTTTTTGTTTTATTTTTAAACTGATCTTATATATATATATTTAGAGAGAGAGATATATATATATATTTTTTTTTAATAAGGCAAAAGGTTTTTAGATATTTTTCTCATTTTTGTGTGATATTTGAGACACATTTGTTGTAATTTATATATTTCCTTTAGACATTTAAAAAAATATGCTAAGTACCGTATACGGAAATTACGCGCTCTTTTCCCCCCTGGAAATTTCACGTCCCTCTTTTCATCCCCAAGTTAGTTCATTCCTAAGCAAGTTATTCGTGAGAAAAGTTCAATCCAAAGCAAGTTCATTGCAAAGCCAGTTCATCCCGAGGAATATTCACCCCCAACAATACATATATTCGGAATATATCTTAAAGAAAAAAGTCAACTTTGATGTAGTACTTTTCTACTTCTACTTTTTATACAAAGATTCAGTCATTCAGTAATATAATCATTATCTTAGTAAATAAGTTCCTAATTGAAATAAGAACTTGAATTTCTGAAGCATAACGAAAAAATTTATTTACCCCTTCACCATCGATTGCAAGAAATTTGATACATAACGTTATGTTATTTTTATTTTCTATAATAAATATAATACACATGTAAAGTACAACAAACTCATTTTACATTTTCTAATAACTATAATTTAGATTATAAAAAATATAATAGTTCCTCTAGATGATTTTGTCTTAGGATGAACATTTCTCGCGGTGAACATGCTTCGTGATTAACTTGCTTTGGGATAAATTTTCCTCGTGATGAATTTTTCTGGGGCTGAATTTTCCTATAATCGTTAAGAATATTGTTGTGATTAAAACTAAAGCATTTGAGCAAAGATTCATCTAATGAAGCTAATACATATGCTATAACTTTAAAGTAAGCAAAGCTGAAAATTAAACTCGTTTACTATTTGACTTTAAAAAAACTAATTTTTACATGAAAAGAAAAAGTTGTTATAGAGATAAGTTTGATATAAGCTTCCATAAATATCATACAATTATAAATATTTTTATTTTAACAGGCATAAAACAATTTAGATATTAGGATTTCTCATTTTTAGGGAAATTGTCTATATATAGGAGAATGGGAAACTTTTTATTTATTTTGTATAGTATTCAAGTATTTTTTATTTTATTTTAAGAAGAAGGAATAAATTTTAAACTAGTCTTACACATATATTATCAATAGGAATATGAAAATTATTGATATCCTATTGAGTATACATTAAAAAAAGTCTATGTTAGTAATCTCAAAAATACAGGGGCGTCTACAAGGGGGGGACTGAGGGAAGTAGCCCCTCCCATATGCAAATTAACGAATTTTTACTTTATACAAGAAAATTTAATTACATTTTTCAATTTTTTTTTTTAAAACTTAATTTTCCATGAAAAGCTAGGGATTTTTCAAAAAAGTTTCTCCGAAAAATTTAACATTTGAAATTTAATTGTAGAAAGAATAAATTTTAAACTAGTCTTACACATATATTATCAATAGGAATGTGAAAACTATTGAAATCCTATTGAGTATACATTAAAAAAAGTCTATGTTAGTAATCTCCAAGATACAGAGGCGTCCACAAGGGGAGGACTGGAGGGGCAGTAGACCCTCCCACACGTAAATTAACGAATTTTTCATTTATACTAGAAAATTTAATATTTGAAATTTAATTACATTTTTTCAAATTTTTTCTAAAAACTTAATTTTCCATCTAAAGCTATGGATTTCTTAAAATTTTCTCCAGAAAATTTAATATCAGAATTTTTTTTTTTTTCAATTTCATTTTTTTCTTTACAGCTCTGGATTTTTGAAATTTTTTTACAAAAATCCTTTAATTTTTGAGAGTAACGATGGATTTTTTATTTTTTTTCGAAAAAAATTAACTTTTTGTGAATAACTATAGATTTTTTAAAGTGTTCTATTGTGTATATATATAATTCTGTACACGCCCCTGAGATATTAATGTTGTTATTAATTATTTATCCCTATTTTCAAAATTCATACGTAATATGGAGCAAAGAGCACTTTAGTAATTAAAGTAATCTCCAGAGGTGTATCTAGTATGTCATAGAAACTAGGGGTTTTTTTTTTTGGTTTTTTTTTAGTTGATAATCTGAAGAAGCCTTTTTATTTTAAAAGGTTTTATCATCATTATTGAATTATTGAAAATATAAGCAATTAATGCTATGATGTGTGCTCATGAAAGACGGAGAAGTGTAACAATGAATATCAGCATCGGAGTAATTCCAGCCTATACGACAATGTGTGTTCAAAAAGTAAGGTAACTTTTCAAATTTTCCGGTCAAAGTACATTTGTACCAGTCTGTTTATAAGAGGCAAAACGGTTAGAAGTATTTTGTGTGTTCGGTGATTTTTTTTACTATTGAAAAACATGGATCAACGAATTTGCATCAAATTTTGTATACAAAATTACCTCTAGGTGTGAAATTCCTAAAATCTTGAGATCTCTGCCGATAAACCTTATCTAGTATAGGGCCCTAAAATAAATTAATTAAAAAGAAAAGATATTCCTTGTTTGTTTTTTGTGCCCTTTATAGAATTTTGAATTTGAGTATAGAAAAAATAAATATATATAATAATACTATCATTCAGGGAGTTGTATTATTTTGCTGCAAGACTGCACCACCCTCAATTTTTTGTAAACACACCAATGTAAGTAAACAATGTTCATGCCCAATTCATATCTATTATAATAGTTTTTTAGTGCGTAAAATAAATGCTGTATAGTAGCCATAAAAGAATAATAATTTCTAGCTTAGGACACAAAAAGTTATATATTTATATGTGTATTTTAGAGTTGAGTCACGTAATGATTCTTCTTATAAAAACATTTCATGATTTTTCTTTTTACAAATGAGTTTGAGGTTGAGTATAGAAGTTTATAAACAAAAAAAAAAATAGATGTTCAACAAAATGTATATACATTTTCTCCTCACAAAAGGGAACGATAAAAAAATCAGATGGTAGAAATTAGTGGAGATGGGACTATTCCAAAAAAATTCCTATTCAAATACGATGTCATTAAAAATTAGCGATGCCGATTCCAATTCTTTAATATTTTAAATAATAGCTTAAAGAAATCCCTATCAAGGGACGTCCAGAGAATTATATATATATTTTTTTATGGGGCGGGTGTTGATTTTTCAAAAATTTATGAGTATTCATTAAACATTAAATATTTTTGAAAAAAAGTTTCAAAAAAATATGCCTACTCTCCCAAAATTAAATTTTTGGAGAAAATTTTTCCAAATCCACAGTGAAAAGGAAAAATTTCAAAAATCCCCAGCTATTCTGAAAAAAATTAAATTACTAAAACAAATTTTTTTGAAAAAAATTCAAGTATTAAATGTTTTGGAAAAAAACTAATAAAAATGTTATTAAATTTCAAATATGAACTTTTTTGAAAAAGTTTTTTAGTAAAAAGCAAAAATTCCTTTATTTTGTTTTTAATGTGGGTCATTTTTTTTAAATATTATATATAACTTAGAAAGGTAATAAATAGTGAAATACTAGAAATAAATAACAATTCATTAGAATCGGAATTAAAAATTATCTCCCCTATGCCGCTTACGTCAAAGCACTTAATTCTCTGATTCTAATTAATCGTCCCATCACTAGAAATTAGACAATTATTACCTACTGTTTTTATTTTAAATGAGGATATTGTTGACAGCTTAACAACAAGAGCTCATATTGGTTCCGGCCGTGGGTGTGGAATTTTTTTCACCTTTTTTTTTTACTTATCTGTAAAAAAGTCAAGTCGATCAGTTGGTCTAGGAAAAGATATAGTACATAAAAAATATTTTTTTAAATGTCACAATTTCCAAAAATAATAAATGTAAGTTTTAACTTTTTTTTAATACGTTTTTTTATAATATGATTTGAAATGAACACCCTACAATTTTCTTATGAAAATATCTATATTGAACCCTTTTTTTCCCATTGTATTATTCAACCTCCATAATCTGCTGACCCAGCCCTATAAAGCACTTTTGATTATATTAGATAATGTTTTTATATTTAAAAAGGAGCATAGAGTATGAGAGAGCCGAATCAGTGGTTTTTAAGTAATAGGATAATTGAACTATTGTCTTAAAATAAGATTATTAAAGTAATATTTTATATAGGACTGATTATTTTCTAGAGTTCAATCAAATTGAATTAAAGTTACCTCAATCAAATTGCCGTATACTAATCAAATGAAAGAATAGTAGAAAATCGACAGTTGACAAAAATACAGTTTAATTTTTCCTGTTAGTGGGATAAGTTTGTGTGAAAAGAGTTTTTGAATCATTTTTCATTTGAAAAAGTCAAATTTTTGTGAAAATCATGACTTACTTCTTGTTATCACAAGATGTCTTTGTTTCATAACTGAAATTCAAATTTGTATTGAACCTAGAGTTGTGTAAAACATTTTTTAGAAAGTGGAAGTGGTTTTTTCTAATTGGCAATCTGAGCAATTTTATTTTATTTTTAAAAGCTGTTATCATTATTATTTAATTCTTGAAAAAATAACATCTAAGTATAAAGTAATCAGTAGTAGGAGTGCTCATGTATGATGATAGAGGGTAGTACTGAGGGTTTACTTGAGAGCTATAAATGTAAGACGTAAGTCCTTGATAAACTCCGATTAAAATTCAGGATATATATATATTTATATGCCTAACACATATCTATGTATATTTCCTTTCCTCTCAAGTCTACTTGCACCTAATGTAACAAAAACTTTATGACAGTAAAGTTGCTTTCTTGTAAAAATTATTCAAAATATTATGATTAACAGGTTAATTTTCTGTTTTTTTTTTCATTTTACATACCGGCAGTACATATTTTTTAGATCACTGCGTGTATTCAAAACAAGTTGATACTTTTATTTTATCACGCAACCTTCCCCCTGAAAAGAAACCAGGGGAAAAAGGCACAAAATTAGTTAGTAGTTGGCCAATCATTCCCAACTATAAAGTTTCAATTGTTGAAAAAGCAAATGTTTTGTCTTCCCCTCCACTTATCACGGCCCAAAGAAAACATATATTTTTCCTGCCGCCCTGAGTAATAATAATTTTAATATAAGTTAATTTTGATTTATTCAATAAAGCTTTCTGACTACAACTTAATCAATGTTTAATGTATTATACTTTATTAAATTGTTACATATAAATTTAAATTTACTAACAGAAAATGAAGCATTTTTCTTCGTTAATAATAATTTATTTAGTATGCTTTGGCGTGGGGAGAGCTCTAACCCTTAGCCAGTTTTCCTATTTCCCACAAAATTCTTAACAATGATCAAAAGAATAACAAAATGTCTAATTGAAATTTTAGTAGTAACTATGTAATTAAATAAATTTTGTATATGATATTTATTGTATTAGATTAAGCTTTTTTTCTTACTTTTTTTTTTGTAAAAGTTGAAGGGTCTTAAGGATCTTATAAACTGAAGAAAAACTGCTACTATAGGATGCAAAGTTTTGATTACATTATTTTGCTTTTGTCCTTTTTTAAATTTAAATCAATCATATTGGAGATGATCATAAAAGTTAATGTCTTTGCATTATTACTTTTTTATAGTAATTTTCTATATTATCAGTTTTTCTATTTTCAACAAATCAATTTTTATTTGATATCGATATCAAAGTAAATATTCTATAAATTATTTATCGGACTAATTTACACATTTTTATTCTTTGTAAATAACATCACTTTGTGTATTCATTGGAGTCTTTATTACTGATTTTGTAAAGTCTTGCAACAACTCGTCACTGGACTAACAGACAAAAATATGTCAGAAATATCCAAAGTACATAGTTATTTCCATTTTTTTAGGAAAAATATAATTCTGTGACGGACGACGAAGTTTAATAAAATTTAGAGTGACTTCATTGTTTTATCTGTCCAGATGGCTATAAAAGGAAGTCCTTCTTATCTTTTATATCTCAAGGTTACACAATCTGTGAGTAATCCAGTGTAGATGAATGACTTGAAATGAACTATCAATTCAATTATCGACTCGGCTGCATCTCTCTGTTTACTAACTCTGAGTAATATATCAGTTTCAGGCATTTATGAATGAAATTGTCAGGTACTCAGCAATGTTTGCAATGCTCAACCTTTTCTTAGAAATTTGATGTTAAGTTTCTGTAGGCGTACAAATACTGCACTTCAGCAATATCTAAGTCTACTTCGCAGCCTGCCAGATTAAAGGAGACCTTACAGTGTCAGTATTGATCAGTACAATATTCTAAAATGTTATAGATAATTTTTATAACTCCAAACGTGTCCTTCAAATATATAATTAGTTGGCATCAGAACAAATAAATCGGATAAAACAATAAATGAGTAATTACAAGGATTGTTATTTTTTTCATATTGTATGACCCGAGAGTGTCTTATCGCCTGTTATTGTGTAGCTGTAATTTTAAAATATCCAAATATAGGATAAAATAAATTAGTGATTCCATTGAGATCACAATTCTAGTTTTTGCAAACTTATAAAGTATAAGTAGATTCAAGATCTAACAAAAAATGGGTAAAATCAAAATTTTGGCTTGGCTATGGAACCATTTTTAATATTTCATAATAATAATTTCATAGTATGTTTTTGTACCAATACTATTCTTTTAATAAAATGGATATTACAGCTCTTGTTAGTATTTTAAAGTAAACAATTTTGAAATTAGTGGACTTTGAGTCGAGTTATGTTTCATTGAAGTTCAAAAATCCATCAAAAAGGGCCAAATTCTTTTGTTAGCATAATCCTAAAATCTCAGGCATAGCTTAATTTTGTTCAAATAAACACTCTGATCAAAATTCATCCAAATTGGGGTAGAATGATGTCGCGAGAGTGTTATTTACTTCACATGGAATGTCCCCCTCGTCGTTACTTTCTAAGTGTCAAGCAACCTTTGCCCAAAAAGTAACAGAGAAAATGGCCAAAATGATCTGGTAGTTGAATAACACCAACTTCTGTTTATTTCTTAATTACTCCAAGATTATCATTAAATCTTTAAAATGAATTACTTACATATATATTTCATAATATGACTTAGTAATATTAAATTAAAAGCGTAGCTATACATATATATTTCCATATTATAGCCAAAATTTTCATAGAAATAATAAGATGATAAATATATAAATAGTAATGTTTAATCATTTGAATTTTTTCCGCTGACCTATTTTTTTGGAATTGGTAATTTAAAGAATCAATTCCAAAAAAATAGGTCAGCGAAAAAATTGTGCTCATAAAAGACGGATCGTAACACTGGAGATTTGTTGCGGAGTTATAGCTTTAATTCATGGTTAGACTCAGAGTTGAAGTAGGGATCAACATCGGAGTAATTCTTGCCATTGTCCATGTTTATCGTTTTTGCAGTCATAAAATATTGTCATTGGGGAAAATGAAAAGTGAAAGTATTTAAGGTACCAAAGTTCTGAGCATAGTGACCAATCTTTTCAATTTAAGAATCAATCATTATTATTGATTCTTGAAAACACGTGTACGACTGATGTCTGCCTTCCACCACACTTTTTAACAATGACGTCGTAGAAATATGATTGGTTGCGTGTTTTTTCTAAATCTGGCAGTCTTACCTAGCAGTTGGGGCTATACATAATATTAAAATTCTAGTAATAGTGACGTTATAGAATATGATGAGTTCCGTATTTTATCACAATATATCTGTCTTGACCTTGTATTTCTATTTATCTTGCATTTACTTGCATCTTAGTAAATAAAATAAAAAGAAACAACCCACAATCAAAGTCAATTTAAAGCATTAAAATATAACTAAATAATTACTAGAAGTAATAGATTATTAATGAAGATAAAATAAGAAAAGAGAACGAAGAAGGAGAGATGATATGAGCCAATTTTTTAATTTCACACTTGGCAAATAAATCCTAGAAACCTAGCTTTCACACAAGTAAAGATAGTTTCTTTTATTCTCTTCCCCTCACTCAATCTTTAATTTTCCTTTCGGCCAACTTTGTCGAAACAAATTCGTTTATAACATGATGAGCAAAACTCATCATTCGATAAAAATTATTATATGGTACTCTAGTTAGGAAACACTGCAATTTAATTTGAGGCCACCACTCGCTCGAGATCTCTAGTTTCTCCAAAGCAATACAAGAGTTCGTGGTTTGATGACTTTCTGCTAGTGTTGGATCAGTTATAGGACCGATTGCATTATCAGTTTTTTTCCCCCACCCCTTTCAGTCTTTTTTTCATCAGTCCGATTTTTTACAATTCAACGGCCCTAAGGACTGATGTATAGGTTCTACAGCTTTTATTTTCTTTACTCATAGCTAGGATTGAAGAATATAGGAACCGTGAAAATAATGAATGATAGCTAGAAGGAGTTTATAAATTATGATGTAACTTTTGCGACTCAAATGACGTAGTTACTACTAATACGTCATTTCAACTGTATAGTTTCTAAAAAAGATCGATAAGGACCGGTGCTAGAACTGAAATTTTTTATTAGGACTGTACTGATTCGTAATTCGCACATAATGTATCGCCAGAACCGTTATCTTTTTTGTTGACTTGTATAATCCTTGTAATTTTTTAAAAATCTAGTTTTAGATCATGCATTAAAAAATCCAAGTATAAACAACTCTTTCTTTAGAGTTGAGATGCTACAAAGGACTAAGTTTTCTTTCTTTTTTTCATCTCTATATATGAAATATTTTATTGTATGTTAACTCTAAAATAAATCCAACCTCACATAGATCTTTTCTTTTATGACCGATTGAGTCATTAAATATACATACATATTCATTTCACCATCAAATAAATTGCGTAATCCCATTAGGAATGGTTCTTATGTCAAAAACAGTATATATTCACATATAAGTCCACACAAACTGAGCTTATATTTTTATTTTTAGTTCTATTGGGCCTTAAACCTAAAAAGTTGGATAAGAACCATCATATGATCAATTTAAAGTAAATGATTGAAGAAGTTTTCAAATCATTTTGGAACCTCCCATTGATATTAGGTCCAGAAAATAAGATGAAAGTAAAATTGATTAGGTAATAACTGACCTTTAGCAAACTTACATAATTGTGTCCTAAAGAATTTGATCTAAAACGTAAGTGATATTTTTAGTTGCTGCAACATGAACAGTGGTTTTGTTTTTTCTAAAGACCATTCTTTCAATCTTGAGGAGGGCCAACTAAAATCAATGTTAACCAGTATTGTGTCAGTCTTTATCAATACGGCCTATTCCAGCCTTAGGATCGATCTTTCAGAAAAAATCCACAGCTGTTCACAAAAAATTCAAAAATCTATAGGTATTCTCAAAAAATTTAAGAAATCCAATTAAAAATATTACATTTTTTTAGAAAGAAAATTCAAAAATAACCAGTTATTCACAAAAAGTTAAATTTTTTGAAAAAAAAATTGACAAATCCACTCCTGTTTACACAAAATTAATTTTTTTGTAAAAAATTTCAAATTTCATATATATTTTCTATCCCTTTGTTAATACTGCAATTTATTTTATTGCTGACGTGTATTTCTTTTCCGTAGTATTTATGGTATCTCCCTAAAATAGTTCTTTTGATAACTTTAGTCGGAATTGTGATATGCCAGCATAAATTTCGATAAAGAGAAAAAATCGAATAAAATACCTAGTTAGGAAAAAAACACCAATGCTTCTACTTTTAAACTCTTGAAGCCTGTTTCTTCAAAGGTATAGTCTATTTTGACTCCTATTCTAGGAAAACTATTTCATTCATTTGAGTCCTTTAGTGTCATGGATGTACATAACAAACAAACAACTCATATCTATGGCACTGAATCCATTTATAAGACTGAGCTATTGCTGTAATTCTAGACGCTTCAAGGCTCGTTTCCGATTCTCTTATTACTTGTGGGCATCTTTTTTTTATTGGAAAAAAAGTATTTAAGACGATCTTAGAATATGAACGATTCTGTAATCCTCTTTTTTAGATATTTTTATCAACAAAGGTGCAAAGAATATTCAATTAGGTACACTATTACATGCAAAAATAATTCATGGGAACTCTTATATGATGAAGTGTTGATAAATTATAAGTGGTCTCATAACTTTAATAGTTATTTTGGAAAATTTGAATTTCGTTGTTAATTTTTCAAGAATATTTGAGTCGAGAATTTTTTTCTGAATCACTAAATAACTTATTACCATTTTGAATTTCACTCTATTGAGGATTTAGGATACCTACATCAATATGATTTGAAGCCTTAAATTATTTTCTTGTTTAATAATTATAAATAACGGTGTGATGTACCTAAATATACATATATGTATTTTTTTATTATTATTCATTCCAATGTTTCAGCCATTTTATAAAAAATATTTAAATATAACTAAAGAAAACAAACAAATGATTAATAATTAATAGGACATAAGATAGCCCTAAATATATATTTAATAATTGATTAATTTACTACGATTTACAATTATATATGCTATATAGTAAAACCCGGAGTTTTTTTTTTACTTATCTTGCACTAAATTTCTCATTGGTCTATGTTTTATTCATAACTTATATATCGATACATTTCAACGTAAGGCACTTATGATTCAGAAGCGTCTTGCATTGAAATCCATCAATACGGTGATGGATTATTCAATTCCATGATACTGTAGTGGTTTCAACACATGAAAGTCTAAAAAAGTTATTATAGTGCTTCATTTTCTTAGTTGTGTACGTTTCCTTATGCAATATTTTCAGAAAGGAAAAACAATACAGGTTTTTATCCAAGAAAATTATATCTTTAACAAAATAATAAAAAAAAAATTTATTATAATATGCGAAAACTAATGATAGAGACCTATACTTCCTAGAAATCCTTGACGTTGTGTGCAATAAAAGCATTGGATTATATAACTGATAGCCAAGCGACTTTTCGACTGAAGCGCAAAAAAAATAGTTTCTGTAGTAAATCACAATATTATCAAAAATATCTCAGTCCCATATCTCAATACTTCTTCTGTATTTTTCTTTCCGAACAAATTCCTTTGATATTTTCATATCTGGTCTTATAACTAATCTTGAATATAAAAAATACTTAACAATGCTTATTAATTAAATATGACACTTCATATTAGACAATGGCCCTAGGGGCTGACAGTCAGAGGTGCAACGCTACAGGTTTTCGAAGCACTATCAAAGATACTATTATAACTTTATTTTCATGGATAAAAGGGCACAAGGTAATCTTGTCTTCATGTCCCAGAATTTTTGTTACGCAATGAATCTAGCCTATTTTAAACCGAACGAAATTTACCTGCAAAAGGAAAATGTGAATAACAATAATGGAATTATAACTTATTTAAAAATTAAAGTGGTTTGGATGCAATAAAAAAATTTATATACATAATTTTATAAAATAGAACATGTTATCAATGTTTAATGTTAATCTATTAACAATTGAAGAATCGCTCTTAACTGTAGATAAAAAAATCGATGAACAAATTATGTTATATTACAAAATGTGATACTCTGTTTAGTTACCCAAATGATCATCAACAGATCCTTCAAATAAAATTAACTCTTATAGGAGTCTTTTACTTTTGTTGAGTTTGTATAATTAAGGAATATATTAAGTCCTATTTTATAATTTCTGGCCTTTTAACTACTCACACACAAAGAAAAATGTCAAAAAGGAAAGTATATTTTGGGAAAAAACATGTGGTTGCTAGACTTCTGTATTTTTCTTGTTGCCAACAGAAAATATTTATTATAATAATAAATAAATGCGTACAATTGATAATTTTATCAATATAAAAAGGAATAATTGAGTATAAAATGACAAGAAGGTTTTTTATTAATATAAATTAATATATGGTACATCAAAATCACACGTAATACCCTTTTTGAGTTCATAATATGTATTTATATAGAGTATTCTCCTTTAAACCACACATGTGTCAACTCATGATGACAGCTGAAAGGAAATTATAGGGTAAATTTTTCCTATTGCTAGTTGTGTTTAGGGCCATAAAAAATAAATTAATTAATTTTAAAGATTCGTTGGATTTAGTTTTGATACTAAGTCGATTATGGGTGAGGCAATTTGTTATATTAGAAATGTCAAATAAATAGTAATAAACAGATTAAGGATCCATGCATGGTCACTGCCAATTTAATTGTTTGAAAACAGTATATATGTTGTGTACAAGTTGCGATTTGTATAAGAAACTTGTACAAGTTTCAATTACTTCATCTTAAAATGTATTATTTAATTACAACATTGGTCATTCCAATTACTAAATATACAATTATGCTATCATTTCATTTCGATCAATTCTAATTACATTATTATTATGTATTTATGAGAAGCACAACTGCGGGCCCTTTAACTTTTTAATGTACTACAGAATACATATAATTTAGTAATTTGTATTAAAATAGTTAAAAACTATACTATTAATTTATCAATTATCCGTGGAATATTCAAGAATTGCATGATCCTCATTCAAGTAATCCAACATTGTCTAAATAATAGAGAACTTGTGATTGAAATGTTCTCCTGCGGAAATACAGCCATGGATATCAGCAAGAATCTGTCCATCAACAGAACGTCAATTTACCAAAATATAAGCCGCTATAAAATTTGTGAAAATGTTCTTAGGAAGTCTGAAGAAGAAAGAGGAATATTCATACAAAGAATGTCGGGAAGACCATGAAATATAGTAAACTTTAAGACTTACGCAGTTATTTTATTCACTTTTAGTTAGAATTCACAGTTTGAGTTGATTAGAACATTACTTTGTTAAACTAATAAATGTGATAATTTAAATTCGATGCATTACCTATGTTGTTTTATTTCTAACGAATATATTTGTTGTACTTAATAATCAAACATGATAAGAATTTAAATGAGTTTTCCACAACAAATGTGGTAACGTGTACATGAGATGGGGTCAAAAATCATAAATAGAGAAATCGATAATATGGGGGTATTGGGAATTTTTTCAAATTTCAGGACAATTATGCGTATTTTGGAGGTTCCCCAATTCAGTTGAATCTTTATTGAATTATATTTTGGGGATTATATAAATATGTTTCCCATTATTAGCAATTATGATGAGACATTTGATTCCTGGAGAAACTTTACTGGTATTTTTGACCTACAATAAAATTAAATCCTTCAATTTTTGTGCTTATTGAAAAACGTTATACGTCCAAAAATCAAATTTTGTATTATCTATTAAGTATTGTGTTATTTACATATTGCAAGCCACCAAAAGCCTGTAATAAATAACAATAAAAATTATCTAATGAAATCACACTTATTTTAACAATAATCGGTACGCATCAAGGAAACATTGTTATTCTTCTGACTAATATCAACAACGAAACAATAATATCTCAAATTTTTCTAGCATTTCAAATAATTTCTTGGACATCATAAATACCAAATAAAGAGCTAATTCTTATACAAATAAGTGTTCGCCTTTACTATGAAGTGAATGAATTTAGTCATTCTTATAAAATAAATCAGTCATATTTAGAAAATACACATTTTAAAAGGGTATTAATCAGTCCAACTCCATCTGACCAATTAAAGAAACATTAAAAAAAAGGAATTACATATGTGAGGAATATAATAAGTTATATAGTGATGAAAATCTTCTGCATTTTGGGCATGTTTAAAAAAAGAAAGCGAAAATCAATTAGAAAATAAATAAGGACATTGATTGGGTCTATCTATCTATTTATCAATATAAATTGAAGATAGCCATATATATGAATACAAATTTAATCTACTCATTTTTTGAGAACAATCATCTTCATCATTTGAGAGGGTTATTTAAATCTATATTACAAAAATCTTATTATTTACTAGTTAACAAAACAATTTAGCTAAACATGCTTTATTCTTCCATATAGTTCATGTAAACTCTCTCTAGACTTTTCAAGAGTTTTATAAATTAGATAGTAGGGTTTCTCATTTCCAGTGAAATTGTCCTTCAACAACATTTCAAAAACCCAATTTTTAAGTTTTGAGATCCAGGAAGAGATAGTGGATCTATATTAATAGAATAACGTTTGCTTGTAGATATCAATGTATGCTTGGATTATGCACAGTCATTTTTAGTTATTATTGAGTAACTAAATGTGAGTGTGCTTATGAATGACGAATATACTTTTTGTTTGGGAGTCATCTTCAATATTATTAAAGCCAAGTTTGTCGATTAGTAGACACCTAACAACACCGGGTAATATGTCGGGTACTCCTACTTGTAATATATACCTATTCTGAACTTTAACACGTGTATACAGGGGGAGGGGGGTAGAAGGGCTGTAGTCCCTCTCCAAAATTAAGGAACTTTTGTTTTGTACTAGACTTGTTTTCATTGATTGGAAGAAAAAACCTCCCCTCTCCGAAAAAATAATAAAAGCCCCAAAATCAGTTGGTAGTTAGACAAATGACTCAATCATACCAACTGTTATTTATCTCTTAAGTAATTTCAAACTATCATTGTAATATGATTTCTTTACAATTTTCCAAATGAATTACATATTTTATATACTTTTCATATTATTAAAATCTTAGATGGTATTTTATTGAATACTGCATTATGTTATTATATTTCTGAATAATATTTGATTTAAAGTGTAGCTATGAATTGGTATTTGTATAAGATAGCCAAAATTTCTTCATATAAATAATAAAATGGCTAACAAATATGTGTATATAAGACGAAGGATCAACAAGAAATTGTATTCCTGTCCTTTCCGAAACAGAACATATGTGAATTATAACTAATTATTATGTTGTTTATTTATCCATAAGAATAAATTATGAAATAACCATGACGTATCAAGTCAGCCGAGGGAATTGACAGCTGACAACAAAATACTTAGGATATTTTTGTATTAGCGAGGTAACGTCTTGTTAAGTACCTATATATTTTTACTTTTATTTTTATTTTAAAAAGAAAGTAAAATTTTAAACTTACAGAGCCAGTTTTCGAAGAGGTGGATGTAATTTGGAATACTTAACCCAGGATCCGAGCTTTAAAAAAAAACACTGGTTTTTGTACATTGTACAATGTATGTACAAGTTGCAAAATAATAGGGTCCCGAATTTGCCTTTGCCTCAGACCTCGCTCTTGGTATAACCGCCTTTGTCTATAAATTCGTAAAAAGTCCGATATAAATCTATATTTCCTACATTATAAGGTGAAGTTAAAATAGAATAAGCATTTTTTGTTTTATTATAGATGGTTTGTTGGGCATTATTTTGATGCATATAACAGATCATAAATTATTAAAAATAATACCACAAATGAATCTTCAATATATATTCACTTATTCATTTAATTAATTACAATATAATGAAAGGTAATGTTATGAAATAATACAAAGTGAGACTTCCTAGGAATTTCTTCTTGGTGTAAACTCTGAGAAATCCCTGAAGAAAACCCTTAGCAGATAGTAATATTTTTCAAAATATAAAACAACAATCTTATCTTCAAACAAGTTAGACTCTGGAACTATGTTGAACATCATTTCTTCCCCCTTCATTACCTATTAGGTAAAATAAATGAACAGATTATGTATTGGTACATGTATGTAATTTTATTCTTTTGTTCAAAGAAAACTCAGAGGCTTATTGAGTTAATAGCTAAGAATTTTCTTTTACTCATTTGAAATTTGATATGAATAAAAATATAATATATATACGTATATATTTGAGTGTAACCTGCACACAAGTTATAACTTGCAATTAAGATATGCCTCTTTTTTTCATTTTTACATCTTATTACGCATTATTACGTATCCTCTGAAAATAAAGCATATAATTGACTCAAATGTCTATGAGATATTGGCTTGTTGTATATATGAAGTAAAAAAGTAAATTGGGATTTTCTCGTTTTATTGATTTTTGTTCAAGGTTGCTTTTTCGTTGACGCACCACACATGTAGAAAATTATGTTTATTTTTCTTGTCAATGACTTTAATATAAAATATTCCTTATTTTATGCCACTTTTTATTCACTATCTCCACAATGATGGCAAATATTGTACACATTGTTAATAACTATAGCCAGTAAATAACGTCTGGGGCACTTTTTGCAATGAATAAGGGCCGTGAGAATGACAGAAATTACCTTACCTTCAAATCCTTAACAAAGTTCAAATTAGGAAGCTCTGGAGATAAAAACCTTTTTAATTATCTTGTTTTATTTTTAGTAAATTAAAACAGTACACTATAAAGGCAGTCACATGTAAAAAGTCTTGTGTTGAACTGTTTTTTATTTTTTTCCTTCCTAAAAGATTTTTGTCTTGGTGGAGCGTGCGTTAAGAGAATTTTTTTTACACACATACTAAGTAGAGTGAGGACGAAGTTGCGTGCATTTCTCTTATTATATAATCAGCTTTTTACCTACATACATTTTACATTCCCTCACTTTATCTCCTTCCTTATACGTCGCGAATGTATTGGCCTTTTTTAATCTATTTTGCAAATATGACAAGTATATGTAAGTAATTCAAAAAACAGCAACGACTTGTGAGAACTATATGTACCAATTATTATTATCCTCAGTAAAAATAATCAATAAATTGAACTTTAAAGTTATAAATCACATGAAGGAAGCTCAACATTTGAAATGATAAGATACATTTCCATTCTTTTTCTTCTACTTTAAGTGCTGCGTTATGGTTTTTGAAACTTTCCTAACGAGTGTTTTCATGTGACGTCAGCATTGCTGATGTCATTCATTTTGAAGGCCTACACAACCAAGGGTTAGGAAAATAAAAACATCTTTTTTCATTAACATTAAAGAAAATAGTGAACTATTGGATATCAATATGGCATCAACAAATAAAAGGACTTACATCTCAGGTTCTATCAAATCCCTCTAATGCATAGTTTTAATAAATATCAGGCTGTATTAAAAAGATGTTATTACATCATTATCAATCTTATTTCACTAGTGTAGAAAATGTATTAACTTTTCCAACAGAGTGAATATTATATTTTTATCTAATTATCCAACTTATATTGTCCTGAATCGATCAAAAAAGAATAAAAATTCTTACTAATTAGACATTTCATAGGACTTTTAGTACCATTTACTTTGAACTAATTCATATTTCATTGTTTATCATAGGCATCAAACAGTATGCAATAAGGGTTTTTTATTCTCGAATGGATGGAGTTACAATACAGATTAATTGGGAATTTGTTCATTTATTAAAGTAAAAATATCAACTTTGAGCCCCAAAAGGGAGTATTCTTTAATTATTATACAACTTGTGATCCTAGTGAAAACACTCCATTCTGTGGTAAAAAGTATTCATTAATTTGAACCCTTTACTGCGTTATTTTATTTCAAATTAAAAAAAAATAATGTAATTTCATGAATTTATCTAAAAGTTAAAAAAGGAAAACAAATACAAAGTACTTACATTGTTTGATATAATTATTGATCAACACAGCATTAAAAAGACTCTAAACTTGGAGATATCCCTATCATAAGTGTTCAAAAACATATATGTTATAAGATGCAGTTGACTCTTGATACATTAATTTATGTACAGAGGGGTGGACCCAGGACTTTGCAGTAGCATGAATAAATTAAAACAATTGTGAGTTTTATGGAATGGATTATGGAATACAACTCAAAAATAATGTATTACATGGGTAATTACTATTTATAGCTAAATATTAGAGTACATCATAGACCCCCAAGTAAAAAATATGCCTTGGCGGTATGATAAAAAGTTCTACCTATAATAAAAACACACCGTATGAAATCATTTTAAATTCGAATAAATTTTACCGGTGTCACATTAAGCATTTTGAAATGAGAATACTATAACTTATATGGTTGTATTACTATGACAAAGAACGCTTCACAATCATTTTTGTATTATGGTGCATCAAACCCTCCATGATTTTAAAAACATTTTTATTCCGTTATGATGGTATAGCAAAATATTTTTTTTTTATAAATTTTAATTTACATTTACCGGGCCCACACCAATGTTAAAATATTGAGTTATTACCAAATTTATGTCCATAGACTAAATAAATTAAAATTCTTTAGTTATTATGTATTTAGAACTTATATAACTTAATTTAACTTTGTAATTAGGTATTTTTAACAAAATAACCAAAATTTACATCTAAATTAATGTAAATTCTTCATATATTTTATTGATCTTTCCTAAATTATACATAGAATTTGTTTCTAAAGGTTACAGCTTGTATATAACAATCTACATACATATACACATACAATCATACGTTCTAATACATACGAGGTTTTGTGTATAGGGAACTCGGTTACCTGTTTTTTGTAAAGAAATTTGGGATGTTTAGTGCATACCAAATTTTTCGTAAACTTTTATAATCACTTACTGGTATACCATATTTCTAAAGAAATAAAAACGAAAAAACGCACTTGTCCGAGTTGAGTCATAAAATGTATGTATTTGTATTCTAAAATATACCTACATATTTTCTATAACTGTAAATAAAAGTTTATTAGTAGTTATAGCTCAGCGCGGCATGTTATAAAAGGAAAGAAGGGGACAGTACATATCTCATAGCATTACCTCGCTAACAAAGAAAATCCCTTTGTTTTTTGTCGTCAGATGTCGAGTTCCTCCTCTGACTATTTCATAGTTTCTTCTTTTTGAAAAATACACGAAGTAATAAGTTATACAACACTTATGCTCTGTTTGCAAAAAGACGTGATTAGAATCTATTGTTTATCCCTCGTCTTATTTACATAAACCGGTCCACCCGTTATTATTTTCTCATCTCTATTAGGCAAATTTTGAAAGGTTAGAGTCACTGTTTTACCATTTTCTCATGTGCAATGCTGTAGAACACATAATTAGTGATGGATTGCTCAGAAAAACATTCTCCTAGTCGCCACTAGGAAAACATAGTACGGGAACAAGATGTTAGAAAGCAGCACTCCTCTGGGCAGAAGTATCCCAGAAGGGCAACGGGATGAAGATTGAGGTCTCGAGGAAGACAATTTACAATGTCTCGATGCGAATGAAGATCGGAGAAAACAAAAACAAATTAACAGACAGCTGATTTTAATTCTGTAGTATTATTGCTAATGTTTTCTCCTCACACTCTCCAAAATGCTCACCTCTAATACAGTCTTACCTCGTTAACACAAGAATACCCTATCTATTTTGTTTTCCACTGTCGATCCTTTCCTCAGACTGGATAGGCTATGGTTATCTTATAATTTATTATTTTTGACAAATGAACGAAGTAATAAGTTATATAATACTTAGGTACGCTCCGTTTCAAAAAAGGACAGGAATACAATTCCCTCCTAAGCTAATTTGACTTCTTCATGTTAGGGCAAATTGAGAGGGAGAACAACTTTATCTCCAGATCCACCAAGGGCGCGCAGATGGCAGCTTCTGGTACATTATGGGATAAAATCCCTGAAGATATAGTCTGTAAAAGCTGCGACTCTGTAACAAAGATACTTTGGACTATAATCATTTTCATTGTTTCATTATTATTATTTGTGCACAGGTTTTTTTTTAAACCCGCTGGCCTCGCATTAATTTCCCAACAAAAAATACTTAAATACTCAGAGATGAATGAAAGATAAGATAAGAGAAATATGAAATGTCCCACTTCATATTTTTGCTATAAAAACACATATTATATTTCAAATAATTCTATGTTGTGCCAATATGGTACAGTTTATAAATCATTTACCTGCCAAACACATTATATTTGAGTTTTTTGAGTTGATAGCTAGTCTTTATTTCCTATTTCCAAGTATCAAGCGTACATTATATGATGCACTTATATATATGTGATTATAAGATTGTCGTTATAGTTAAGTTGAAATGTTTTGGTGCTTCGTTGGACATTATAAATTGCTATAATTTTAAACCTACATACTTATTCTTCAGTTAATATGTTTTTACAACCTCATATCACAGGTTCATTTTTGAATGAGTGTAAAACTCATTCAACTTGAATAAAATCTGATTTTAAAGTGATTGACAAAAAGCAAGAATATATCACTAGCAAAGGGTTACCCGGTGTTGCTCGAGCCAGGAAGAGCAGTGAAAATTGTCAACATAATTGAAAAGTTATTCAAAAAATACTCTAAATACAAATTATTATTGTTACAGGAAAATTGACCTTATTTTGATCAGGCTTCATGATGAATAATAACACATTATAAATTCGCTTATTATCATTTATGACAAACATCTTAACATATTTGTTTGTTCCATACCCCAAGGGAGTATCTTCAGGGTTGAGTAATATTAATGCAAATTCAATTTCCTTGCAATTTTTTAAATTCAATCCAATCTTCTAGGAAATGGATAGAGAGGATTGGTAAGGAGGGACTCCTAAAATGTGGTTGAATACCCTCCGCCCTCAGATTGGCCCTGAGGGTATTGTGGGATTGCTAAAAATCAAAGCCAATGTATCCAATATATCCAAGGAACCTATATAGTACCAAAAAATATTGCAAACCCTCGTTTTTCAAATCGAAAATAGTATTTTATTTTTTTTGCTTTTACACAATTTAACTCTTATTTCTTATGGATGCTATGCTACATGTAAACAATATCATTATTTTTTCAATTTTGTAGTGGGTTTTCAATTTGCAAACCAAGGGGTTGAACACAGACACAAATTACATATATATATATATGTACAGATTATAGCAAAGTTTGGGTGTTGTTCGACGCCTAATAGCTGCAAGCAATATCAATATTCGTAAAGATCATTATTTGTTTATTTATAAAACGACCAAATCAAAAAATTAATTTATGAATCGGGCCCCAGAATATTAAAAGCTACACACTAACATTTTCTTGACAAAATTATATCAATGACCTTTAAAATTGTTTATTCGTGTTTCTGTTTTTTTTTTTAATAAAAAAAGGGAATTTTTTTATGTTTAAGCAAAAGTGTATTATGCATTGTCACTGCTGGAGATCAATTGTAATAATCATGATCTACAAATTAAATAATGTTGTATGACACAGTACCGAATCCCGTTTTGCCAACCGACACTTTGCCGAATAAACTAACAAATATATTTGATGATGACTCATGCCGCAGTACTAGTGAATTATGATCTCCATTCATGTTACTTCAATTTAAAAGATAAAATGTGACATTTCTGCCTTGAATTGCAATCATTATGGGTTCATTAATTAATGATTGATTTATTTCCGACTGGCTCTCTTATTTAAACATTTTTTCTCTTTTTAATTTATAATGTTTATCGGATATTTGTCATTATTTTGGTTACATCAGTTCTAAAAGCCGTTGAGTTACCCGCTGAAGCATCTCCATAATGAACTGAATCAATTATTAATTAATGCACACTTAATGATTGCAATTCTTGGAAATTATTAAAATATTTTATCCTTTAAAATGAATGAGCATCATAGTTACATAGAATTATCATCCAATTTACTTTTTGTCAAAAAAAAGTACATGGAATTATTCATTTAAATTGCCTGCACTGAAGGGATTTAAAAACATTTTTATTTCTAGGTAGCAGCACTGTGGTTCATTATGATTGCGATGTTTAGACCAGTTTGCTTGCAACAGCTGGATAAGTCAGTCTACCTCACTAGTGCAAGACGATTTTTACAAAGAAAGAAATTATTGAACTATGAGTTTGCCTTAAATTTTTTCTTGTGAACAAAATTTCATGGGGTGACGCGTTGAAAATGTTAGAAAAGGCTTTTAGTGAATCAAAAATCCGTGCATATGAGTGGTACAAAAAGTTCAAGGAGGTCTGTGAGAAGTCGCTGAAAAGTCAAGATGATTCTCCTTTTTCCTTGGATATCTGAGGTCTGGTGCATCATGAATTCGTTCCGAAAGGAGAAACGGTCAATGAGGGGTACTATTTGGGTTTACTAAGGCGTTTGCATGAGAAAATTTGTCGAAAACGGGGGTAATTATGGAAGAATAACTCGTGGATTTTACACTACCATAACCTGCTACCGCACAGAGTCACGACTGTGAGCAAATTCAAACACACAATAAATACAATCAATCCCCATATTCACCTGATATAGATACGTCTGACTTCTTTTTTTTTTTGGTTCCCACAACTTAAATTGCCAGTCCTAGGAACCTGTTTTAATTCTATTGAATCCATAAAACAAAATTCGTGGAAGGAGCTAAAAGCCATACCAAAAAGTGCCTATAAAGATGTTTTGAGGACTGGAAAAACGTTTACATATGGGTATTGCATCCAATGAAGATTCCTTTGAAGGCGACAAAATAAATTTTAATGATTAATTGTGAAATTTGTGTTTTATTTAACAATTCCTGGTACTTTTTTTTGACAGAATGAATAGTTTATTTTATTTGAGAAGGTGGTCATTTGGTAAATTGTCCGCACATAAGTAAATAAATTTCTGTATTGTTCTATGAGGAACATGAATACAATTGTACTTATACTAATAACTATAAAGAACCAAAGATGGTGCTACTACAGGGGCGTTCACAGGATTATACATATGCTTTTTTTCGAGGGGGGGATGTTAATTTTTTTTTTTTGTTGAAATTAAAGCCAAAAATTTATTAAAACCACAGCTTTTCAAAAATTTAAAAAAAATTGTCTAGTAAAAAACAAAAAATCCTTAATTTTGGGACTACAGCCCCTCCAGCCCATTTCCTGGAGACGCCCCTAAACTATAGGAAGTCATCATTCATACGGACTCTCCATTATAGAATTGAAACCTTTTTTTGTCCGGAGTTTTTACATAAAAGTTTGGATATAAAGACGCTTTTCCACGAGAATTTGACCAGGGTTTTTGGGATTTGTATTTTGTTTTGAAGGATTATTGAACGTTGTTGACTTTAGGAATTTATGAGTTACTGTTTTTTTTTATCAAAATGTCTTCCCTCATTAAAAATAATATAATGTGACTATCTTAAACACTACTGAAACCACCATGAACCAGGATATGTATTTCATAAGAATAACATAATTCGAAGAATTCCATTTATTTATACCGAGGTTGATCATATTTAATGATACAATAGTTAATTGTTTAATTTAAATTTCATATTTTATCAATTTTGTATTAAAATGCAATCTACTACTAATTAAACTAGCATAGCTCATTACTAATATAATGAGCTAATTTTTATGAGTAACTCAAATATTTGAAAGGGGATTATAAGAAAAGTATATTCAAACAATATAAAGTTCTTATTTCCGTCTTGTAATTCGTTTGACTTGTCTGTATCTAGTAACTTAATATTTATAGTAATTTAAAATTTTCATGTATATCAAATAAATAACTTGGATTATATTTTTAATCCAAGTTATAACAAGTTAACTGTTTTATTCATAATAAGAAAAATACTCATAATGCATATTGTCTATCTATTCATTGATAATGTGGAACTGAATAGTTTATTGATTATCTGCTAAGATAATAATACGTGTCACATACTAATAATCAAAATATGAGTTAAGGAAGGGCAAAAGACAAAAACTGTAATGTCGGTCGTTTTTAGGAGGAGGCACTGGGGAGACATGCCTCGCCTCCCATCGGGGCCCTAAGGCGCTAGATATAAATGTGTCAAAAGTAACAATATATAAATAGGTAGTGTGTATTTTGGTCATGTTAATTAAAAAAAACGGAAATTAAGATAGTAACTCTGACAATTTTGAAAATATTTTAGAGGAGAGCAGCTTAGCTGTTATGACGTCTCATTAGATCAGCTACAATCTGCTCTGACGAGAGGGAAGGGGAAGAAGGAAATAAACATGGGCATTTGAAAGAATTACTCCGAGGTTAGGGTTCTTTTCGGTGTTTTTGTTTTGTTTTTGTAAAGATTATTTTATGTAATCATTTTGAACTTTACCGTTATATTTTTAATTAATTTGTAATTACATCTTTTGAACTGGCGGAGTGTAAGTAACCTATAACATTATGATGGGGCAAGGATGGGGCTATTTGTAAAGTATGCCATGGCGTAAAATGTATTTAACAATATTTAAATAAATTAATTTCTAGAATGCATGTAATGACATGCACAATATTTTTTTTTTTTCGAATTTTGGTATGAAATTCGGGAATAACAATAAATGTGTCATAATGAATGCTAAAATGGTAAAAATAAATTATAATTTCCATAATTGCAAGTTATGTATAGCAAAAACAAATGTGACAGGAACGCAACCATCGGCATATCTATCATTTTGTGTGTTGCGTCCTCGCAACAAATGGTTCCAGAATCATATAAGTATATATTTATAGTTTTATTTTGTAAATATACATATGTATATAGAACAACAAAATTAATAATAATTATTAAAAAAATATGAAAATAAATTTTTAAATTATTTTGTGCAATATTCTTGAGAACATTTTTGATGTAAATGTTTGGTCTTCCTCATTCATAATAAACTGTTTTTATTTATTTTTATGTATATGACATAGGATTAGTTTTAGCAATCAATGCACCTATTAGAATAGTGTCATCTTGTATATATATTTTATTATCTTCTTAGTAGCATATACATCTTTTATATGGTAATCAATCCCTAACAAATATACCATTCAGTGTATGATTGTACTCCTAATACAATAGTTACATTTTCAAGCTCTTTCGCCGATCAGTTGATTTCTACAATTATGTAATCTTTTTTGGAACACCACATGGAGAATCAGAAAACCAAAAGAGGAACTCAGGATTTCAATTATTTGAAATAGATAAACAATATTGATAAGTTTTTGGAGCTCTTGGATGAAAAAGTGAGAATTTACTCTGGGGGACTATATTATCAGACATATTAATTCCTTATTTTCTAAAATATGGATTTGATGACAAAGATTAATACAATCGACAACAAAAATATAAAATATGACGTAGATGTAATAATAATATAATTTTGAAGTTGTGATGAAATGACGTCATCAATCATCATTAATCAATTGGAAATGTTCCGTGCCATCACCATTATAATATCAATTATTAAAACGTCGCAGAAAAGTCATAGCTAAATAGAAGCTCGATAAAAAAACTTCTCAAGATAGAGCCTCTTTGAAAAAAACCTTACATGTATATACACTAAGAAGAAATGTTTCATAAAAGACTATAATAATAGAAAAATAATTCAACTTTAAAAAAGAAAAGGTCATTTTAAAATAGAAAAAAATCGTCATTAAATGAAATTTGGCCATATTTTTTTTTAAATGGTCAAGAGTTTATGAAAAATAAAATAATGATTTTTAAAGAAAGTCATTTGGTTAATATAATTAATAAATTTAACCAAAAAACTACTCAAAAATATTATTTTTCTTCCCAAAAAAGGTCATTTAAAAAAGGAAAGAGAGGGCCTGCTAAAAAAAGGAAAATATTTTTAATTAAAAAAAAGGGCCCAAACCCAGTCATGCTAAAAAAATCCATGAGATGTAATAAAGTAGTTTTTTAAAGTTACAAATAATAATATTTGAAAAGGTAATCTGAAAGTGATTGAACCCCTCAATAGTAAGTTTGTGCGTAATTCATTAATTTTTTATCAATCTCAAGAGACACACATCTTTACGTCACCCACTTCTAAGGAAAATTCGTCATGTTGAAGAGAAACGTCATCAAAGTTATATATCAAATGAAGTAAATTAATTTTTTTTTTGTCATGAAATTATTATTCTGTCTACATTGTCTTCTTATTGTGAAAACTAAAATTAATATTTGAGTAAACAAAAACATGACGAAGAATAGAGGACAATATTGATTTTTCGATGATCATTATTCTTCTTCTATATCAAATAGATACATTGAGGTTGTATTAATTCCCATTGATTTAAAAGTAAAGTTTTTTCACGTGACGTAATCATTCTGTAAATTGGCTAACGCTATAAGAGACATAATCTACCAACAAAAAAAAAGAGAAGAGTTTTATGAATAAAAACCCTATTAATTTTTGAAAACGGAATATACATATGGCGAATATGAGTAAGGTATGGAAAATAATTTTGAGCGAAAATCAGACAAATGAGAAAATCCCAATTTACTCTTCTTTTTCATATACAAGTATATATGTTATATATGTACACATCCCAATATTTCATTCATATATTTGAGTACTATTTATGTTTTTTATTCATGTTTGTGGGATGAGATGCCCTCGAATTTTAGTCAAAGTTTCATACCTTCATTTGTTTTAAAAAACTATGACCTTTCAAACATAATTTATCAACTTCCCATTCTTTTATTGTAACGATCAATTTCAGGGTACTTTAAGTGCAATTTGCGAAACACCTTAAAGTTAAATTAGAATATTTTGTTGATATAAATTGACTATAATTCATGGAAAAATACAAATGTAATCCACACTCAAACTTGAGAACAATCATTCTAGCTTACTTTTGTGTTGATAAGCTATATATATTTATATATAATACCTTTTTTATACATAAACCAAAAATATATCCCTTTTAAATATCTACCAGACCACCTAATGGTTTAATTTAAATGAAAGTTTTTTTTAGATTTTCCATTTTTTTAATCAATATGCCTCCAATATTAAGTGATTTTCATTTATTGAGGACACATACAATACATGGAACATGTACACCTTTTTTCCTTTCCTGTTTTTGGACCAACTACGGGTGATTTTTCTTTTTGCTATTTGTAAAATAGTTAAGAAATTGAAAAGGGAATTGACTCTAATTAATGGTGTAATGAATATCTTTAGTAATTTTAGTTATTACTCGTTTAGTTGCCAGCATACCCTAGACACCTCGTCAACAAACAGAAAAATTATAATATAAATCTGCTTTATAAAGCAAAGAAAATTTCATTGTTGCTCTACGTATTTTATGAAGAAACTCACATCTTTATTTAATGATATCTTTGTACGAAAAATACTTTTATAACTGTCAATAATGAATAAACGTAAACACCTTAATACAAACTTATAAATGTTTCAATTTTAGAGATACAATCATCAAATTGCCGGTGATTGAAAAAAAAGTTAAGAGAATAATATAGATATTTGATGTGTTTATTCATTTTCATTCAAATCTTTCTCATTTTCACATAATGGCTTGAAAAATTGGGATACTTTAACGAGTAAGAGGAGAACTAGGGTTCTTTCCACAGAGTCTGACGTATAATTCCAGAAACATGCAAAACCCCTGGCCACTTTTTTTCTTTAATTCATAAAACTGGATTCCCAATTGACGAGCTTTGCTCGTGAGACATCACTAATTTTATTTAAATTCATTTTAAGCCTATCTTGTTTCTTAGTATGACTTCACTTGATACATATTATGTTTTAAGGAAATTAAGCTAAGAAATATAATACAAAATTAATTAATTAGCCATATTATTCTTATTCAATTAATTGTTTAAAATATGTACAAATATACTAACTACATGACATGATAAAATGTTATTAATTAAGAATAAAAATTTTCATTGAGATGCATGGAGCTATGGTGAGAAATTGGAAATTTATGTGCAATGTTATCATATGATATTACGTATGTCTCTAAGGTTACTTTCTGCATATTCTTGATGAATAAGAGTTCGACCTTGAACTCTTAGGAAACACACACGCAAAAAGGGTGTATTAGTGACTTGGAGCATGCAATGATTGATTAGTTCAGAAGCATATTTGAACAACTAAATATGTTTGTACAACTAAGAGTACTTTTCAAGTGTTAACTTTCATAATATTTGTGTATTCAGGGATACATATTGTATCTCTGAATTATTTCCTGTTATTATCTCATTCAGTCTGAAAAGTATCGGACCTCAAAGTGAGCACACTTAATTAAAAGCTAGTCACATGTCTCTAGCATCTGTTGACAGTTACTCTCCAAATTTTCAGCCATTTTGGGTGCACAATTATAATGTAACAGTCGTTTGAGTGAGTTACTAAATATTTGTTTTTGAAAAACAATACGCCTATGGAAATCAAACATGAGTTGGAATCTTTTACCACAGTGAAATTTTGGGAGCTGAATCCAACTCATCTTCGATTTCCGTAAGGGTATTGCCTTCCAAAAACCAGTATTTTATGATAGCTCGATTTGTCCATTTTCACAGTAACCCTCACATCAACTCACTCAAACGACCTTCACATACAAAATAACTAAAACTTTTTTGAGTAACAGATGCTAGATATATGTGACTAGCTTTTATATACGGGGACACCTTGAGGGAAGAAACTTTTTTGACCAGCCTCAAATAGGTAGGTAATAGTCAATCTTCATTTTGTTAGCTATGACTAGACAAAATGTATTCATCCAAGATTTTTTTTTTTTTTTTTGCATTTGGATAACGAAAAGAAGAAAAAACGAAGTCTTGTTGTAATCTTTCATCTGTCTAGAGCCTGGTTGCATCAATTCAATGATATATGTATTAAATTAATATACCTGATATATTTAAAAGTAATTTAAAATAGAATTTTGAAATATTTTGTTTAAATGCAAATCTAAATTCAATTCAATTTAAAAAAGTACAAAATAAGTAGCCCTACACTCGGTAAACTCGACTCAGAGGTGGAATTAGATAAAAAAAAATTCTTAACTAAGACAAGCTATCAAAAAACGTAATAATTCGATGGGATTCTCAATCGGCATTGGTGCTATTCTAAAATTGTTTACAAAAGTGATATATTTAAGAAGTACAAAAAAATATTAAAATGTCAAAGAAACATGTATTTCGATTGGTGCAAACACCATTCAGATATTTCAGGAAACGAATTTGCAGACTCTCTTGCAAGGAGTGGTACTGAAAGTCAAAATCGTTTGTGCGTTGGAGCACCTCCAAGCTACATAAAGAAAGTGGTGGGTGATTTCTTGTTCGAAGTTTGGTGCAACAGATACAGGGAAGATCAAATAATGAAACATACAAATTCCATGATAAAGAAACCAAAACAAAAGAGTGTAAAACTTTCGCTTCAAATTATGAACTTACCTGTTCAAGCCTACACAGGTCATGAGCCATTTTTGGCCCATCAGTACTGATGGAAAAATATAAGAGCAATGTGCAATATTTGCATGGAAGAATTTCAAAGTGGAGACCACCTTATTAACAGATGTATATCGCTCTCATATGAGATATACCAAGCCATGCAAGAAGATGATGAAGATCTTTGTATTCTTAAATTTATGAAATGTACAAAAATGAAACAAATTATTGATAATAACTATAATATTATTTATTAAAACGATGCCTAGAAATTCTTAGAAAACCTATGATAATTGATGAATTCTTGTAACACAAAGTATACTGATTTTGTGGATTAGTAAATGGTTCTCATAAATGCGTTAATGTTCATACAATTTTAACATTTTGTATATCCTGAGCATGTGTACATTGTTATGTAATATGAAAGCTAAATTACGTAAATATACCTATGTAGCTTTAGAAATGAAATAAATAAAAATAAAAATACAAATACGGGAAAGGCATGAACATGAAATATTAAATATGTATATCTATTCTATTTGTTAAGGTAAATTATAAGAATGTACTTTTTCATATTTTTGATTTCAACTTTTTCTCCTTTGAAATATATATTGTGGGGACTCAAAACTTGCAGTAGGACTTAAAAACAGTTTTTTTATCCAAATTATTTTGAATTGGAAGGTTTCATTACGTACTCAAGCGAGAGTTGAAACAAAAATAAATAGGTTTTGTTTTTTCTATGTCTCTAAGTGGAGAAATCTCGGAGCAGAAGAAACCTGTGTGCGATCTCGTACGGGCCAGTTTCAGTGCTGAAAGGCTGTAGAAACCGTTGTTATCTCCATCTTTGATGTTTAAAATATCAAAGAGTCCATTAGAGCCCAATATAGTCAAGAAAGAACCATAACTTCCGCAGTAACAATATGGGTGACTTCTGGTAAGCTTTAGTCTAGACCTCATTCAGCCCTGATCTCAGCCCCCTGGACTTTTCAATTTGGGGCGTATTGGAAAAGAATGTATCTTGCATCTCTAATACAAACTTGGATTCCTTCTGATTTGGCATCATGACATCATAGTACTTTTAAGACAACAAAATGAAGTCTTTCAGTATAGTATATTTTAATTTTTCAAAGTTTTGTGCTTATATAATATTTATGGGTATTATAAAAGATAAAATTGCCATGGTAAATGCCATAAATATGTTAATTGACATTTTTGTTATAAATAGTGCAAAATTAATTAGACAATATAATTAGCAGTCTCAAAGATAATGAAGAAGAAACTATTGCTAAACATTGCACTGCAGATTTGTATATTTCTTTTCAAGTTCTAACATTTAAGAAAAAAATATTATGGGGCAAGAAAAAGTTTAAATATCTAACCACTATCTAATACAAGGTTAAATAAAACCTTGGTTCTGATCATACCAGGAACAATTACATCTGATATTCAGATATCTCAAAATTAGTCTTTTTTTAAAACCATGTAGATTGTAAATATATATATCTAAGAGTTGTAAAATCTTCTAATTATTTGTTTCATGAAATCCTGAAATATGGTTGCCTAAATTTAGAAAAATTGAATACATCTTCTATTTTGTCTTAATATAAAGCTTTTGTGACGTTTATACCAAATATATATGTCACATTCTCTCAATAAATAAATAAAATATTGACTTTTTATTCTATAAGAACAATGTTTATTTAATCAATATTAACTTCCCAGTTGGTCGGATTCCCAAACATATTTTTTTACGATAATGTACCTTAGTATATATGTAATTTTCAAAATATTACAGAGTGCTTTGTTGCATCCTCATAACTAGTTTTGAAAATATGTGTAAGAAACTAGAAGTTTCTTTTTGAAAGTGGTTACAACTCCGTGTTATTTTATTTTAGAACCATAAAAATGTTTATTTTTGTCAATTTTTTTTATAACAAACAAAAATTTAAATCCGAATTCATTATCTTTAAACCCTTCGTTAGTACATAACCTTTTTATAACTCGGTTAGAAAACTGGTAAAAAAGAAACGCCAAATTAAAACGTATATTATTATTGGATGATAAAAAATTTAACAATTATTATAATTACGTCATTTAAATTTGCACCTTTTTTGTAGCTATTTGATCCATTTTGTACTCATAAATATCGATTAAAATACTAAAAATATTTGAATCAATACAAAACATCCAGAAAAAATCAATCCTTATTTTAAAATAATCTACCAATGCTTTTGGGGTTTTTACTCCATATAATTTGTTACTCCTATAATGTTTTAAAATATTAAATTGAACGCAAGAAGAATCCAAGAAATGAAAAGGAAAGACAAGGGAACAACTTTTAAGCAAAACAGTTAATTAAATTTACTAAACCTTGATTATAAATTGCTACTGTTACGAATAAATCTTAAACAAGGCATTGTCAAAGTAAAATAAAATTGCATATAATCTGATTTAACATCCTCAGGGCCATCCTGAAATGCATTAATGATAAAATCGAAAACCAAAGTAATAAGAATAATTTTTATAAATCTTGCATAACGAAAAATACCCCAGTTCAGTAACAGAAGGTTTAACAATATATATATTTTAAATGAAATACAAGTTTCTAAGAACAAAACAAAAAATACAAATTTAGTTTTTACAACTAAACTGGGCCTATCCAGCCAAATTAAAAAAATATACTGCTTGTTGATTGAAAAGAAGGTACAATTAGAGTTGTATAAAATATGAAGCTTGTACCTATCATTTTGTGTATGTGTATGGATGTTAGTGCGTTTATGGAGTATAAAAAAGGGACAAAAAACCAGGGCTGTGGTCTCAGACTCACGGGTTTGCTATATTTTTTTAAGATTCGAACTGGTCTAAAATTAGAGTGAGAACCTAGTCCTTCATTTTGTTTTTTATTATTCATAAAAGTTTATTTAGGTTCCTATCAGTTTAGCTCTGAATAGTCCGTTTTAATTTACGCAATTGAATTTCTTTGTAACTAAAAACAAGTTGTATTCTTTGTTAATGATCCGTTTAGGCCACTGAAAGTGAATTACCCAATTTTAACTTTTTAAAACAAAAACAATAGCACGCAAGTACATTTTTTTTTCTTTGAAACAAAAAAACACCTTTTGTTGTATTTAACCTGTTATATTGCAATTTTTTCTTCCACTCATCTAATCCCTATTTTCTCCTGAATCCACTAAAATAATATTTAGTTAATCATCTTTTATTCTAGGAACTGAAATTTAATCGAGTCCACAGTCCCCCTATGAACTATGAAATTCACTTTGTTGCTTTTCGCAGCTCAGATAGTATGCGCAGTGTGCATTCTATATAGTTATTTTTTTATTCATTTAAAATAAATTATGTGAAAAATTCCCGAGAATGCTTACTTCAGAAGGATAAATACTACGATGATTTACTAAATGATAAACAAAAAAGAAGAAATAGCAGACTCACCCACCCTTTCCCCTTTTTTAATTTTAAAAGGTAGTTTTTTCGTTTACAAACTACTTAACTCTACTTATAACTCCCCAAACCAATTATGAGTGTTACTCTTCATTGATGAGCACACGCTCTAATAGTTACTGTATACTTAATTGTTCTCTAAGCAAGAATTAATAAAAATAATAATAACAGCTTTGGAAAATTACAAATAATATTCAGATTGCCAACTAAAAAAATTCATTGGTGTTTTAAGTCATATTTTCTACAAGTTTAACCTTGATTTATGAGTGGACTTTCGTTGCATTTGAATTTAACCAAGGATGTAGCCTATTGCATACAACGTATTAATAAATTATATATTAAAAAAAACTTTTTATGTCAAAAATACAGAATGAAATATTATCAACTATTCACATTGAACCATGACAAATTTTATAAAATGATTAACATAATTATGTGCATTTTAAAAAGTTTGATCTGGGCTTTCTATTTAAGTAATATTCTATTTTTCGTCCTTGTATATTTTAGTAAACTAACCTTGGTTTATGTTCCTTAAATGAAATGAACGAATTTGTAGGGGAGACCGGAGACAGTTGTGTAGCAAAATATATTTTTTGATTTTTGTTCGTATTAAAACATTTTTTTGTATATATTTAGATATATACAAGAAATAAAAATTATATACTATGAACTACTAGGTGGAATTGAGTTATAATAACATAACCTGCAACAAAAAATAAACAAACATTCCCTTATTATAAACTCATGAACACGGTTAGCCTGGAAGACCTTGACAATATGCTTCAAAGTTCTTAGAAACTTGATTGATCCATTTGGCCAGTTGTGCACAATATTTACCGCTGTATCAAGTCCCGACAGCGAAGTTTAATGCCCTTACCTTGGAAGACACACTCTTATTACAACTTTCTGATCCAAACCGAATTCTGGCTTGGATATATTTTGAATCAACATCTTCTAGGTCTCTGAGGTTCAAAAATACGAAATATTTTAGAGTATATAAGAAAGTACAGAAAGCAAAAAGAGGAGTTGACGGAATTAAATAGTTTTTTACAAATGATACAGGACAGTTTTAAAAATCAATCGCAATATAGAAAGTTGAAAATGTGAAGTATATTTTCATATCTGCTATAAATTTCATCAATTTCATCATTGAACTAGTCCATTTTTCTGAAAATTTTTGTTGTTACAAATGATGTCTAATTACAGCATACTTTGGAATATCCGTGATCCTCTTCAGTGTGCAAGGAATCAAAGGCTTATGAAGCATCCCTATTCTCCGTAGAAAAAACTAACATTTCTTCATGAAGAATATTTGATGTGATCTTACATTGTGTATTGATAGGGAAACTTTAAAAAATACATCCTTTTGTTTTCTAATAATTTTAATTTTCGACCTTGAGTCATGCATTAAATCATTTTTCTAGCGCAATTGCAATAAACTGATATAATGAATTAATATTAGGGTTTGTTCGATCACTTCCAAAGAAAACATCCTTAAGGCAAGGACTGGAAGAAATGAACTCGATCAACTCTTCACCCTTCGTAGATATCGTATGTACGAATATTTTTTATTTGTCATATTATAACTGAAGATGTAGTCAAAACCCTTCCAAGTTGTCTTCTTGGTATTTTAGAGCAGATATATATATGACCGATGAAAGATTTCTACTGACTTTTATTCCTCCTGTTGCGCAATTTCTCCAATCTGAGGGAACTATATAGCTTTATAAAGCGTCCACGGAACATTTCTTATAATATATGTATAAATATTTGTTTTGTAAGTTAAACAACTGGACAATTTTTTTAAAGATTAAACTGTTAAGATCCTTCCATAAACTCGGTGCAACTTTTCTTATTTCTCAGTTTATACCAAGTACCTCTAATTCATTCTAAATTACGTAGCCATCTCAACACCAAACAGACAGTATTGCCGTCTTCTTTTTATTAATTTCCAATCCTGAAACATTCTTAGACATAGAGACAAACTCTAGTAATATGAGTGAGTTGGTTTTCTATATTGGTCTCTACATCATAAGCATATATACTTATTATCAACAATAAATAGTTGAGGAGCATTATATAATAAAGCACTTATTGGGTTAAAATATTTTTTTTGGTAAATGTATTCTCACCATCATCATAACATGATTGTGCTCAATAGAGTGAAATACTTTGAAAAAGTTTTTGCAAACAAGTGTATTTCTGTTATTTATAGAAAACAAAAATGTATCGTTTCCTTTAGAGATATGCAAAAAAGCATTTCCAAATCGAAATAATTGCATTAAAGGGGGAAGAAATAAACTTTTTCTTTGATCTTTTCTTGGTTTCACTTATTCATTTTGCATAAGAATATTTTTTGTAATTTAAAATCTTATAACATATTTTATTTTTCTCAATATAGTCCTAAAGACATTAAAGTCTAGTTATTTAATCATTGTGTTTCTCAAATATCTACTGCGTTGTAAAAAGAATACGAATGATTCAATTGAAATTCTAACAATGTACTACTTGCGTATTTAAGGCCTATTGTGTCTTTAACATTTTTTTAACCTTTAAAGCAGTGGTTCTTAATCTTGATACACCCATTACCCAGATTATAATCATTATGTTAATGCAATCCTCATATGATGCAAAGTCATAATGACCCTACCAGCCAATAGAAACAACTTACTATTAAAATATTCGATATGAGCTAGATTGTAATATAATTGAGATTGATCCGGTGGACCAGTTATTTTCCTTACAAGAACTAATTTGTTAAGGGTGTGAACTAAGTCCATCCTAATGATGTCCTGTATACCTTTTTTTGTTTTTGTTTTTTTCAGTTGTCATTCCTAATGAAATTTCCAATTTTTACACCCCAGGTACTATTAATTTGTAGATGCAATGACATTGAACGATCAATGATCAGCTTCAATTCAGTCAATCAGGTGTATGTATTCTATAATTTTAAAGTTATATTTTGTTCATCTTTTATTAAAAACGCTTCTGGGTTGCATCATGTAGCACAATTTTTTCGGACCTTTAATTAAATTATGTCTACTCAAGAGGAGAGGACGGTGATGTTCAGCGAGCTGTCTGCTGAGAACCTCTCATGGTTTCAATTCTATATAATAATTGATAATAAGACATTTTAACAAGAAAAGTAACTTTTGATCTATACATTAAAATGAATATTTTTGGAAAACATTTTATACTATTTCATGAATTACTCCTTAGTTTGTTCATTAGGTTTTTTTCCCTTCAGATATGCGTCAATCAACTATATACGGCGATCATTAAATCTTAATAGGTAACATTAAACTAGCCTAATATGACATGTATAACGTATATCCATTAATTTAAGAGGATAAATATTAAGTCTTTTTAATAGGAAAAGTATCATGACCTTTACTATAGAATTACTTCCTTGACGCCAAAGATTGTATCATAAAAACCTCATGAGGTTGCGGGCATAAATTTGATATGATAATTAAATTCAATGGTACAAATGTTCTAAAAATTTGAAAGACACTTCTTCAAATGGTATTAAAAAATCTAAAAAAAACTTTTCACTTGTATTAAATACTATTCGATGCCAAAGAAAAAAAGGGATATTTGAATTAAATTTAATTAATAGGTAATAAAAATCCCTGCGAATAGTTTGCTTATAGGGATTTGTTTACCATATACTGCATTGGCCAAGTGGATGATGTATATTTTGTTGTTTTACTTTATAAAACTACTATATTTGGAGGATTGTTTATTAAACTTGGGGATGTTTCTTGCTTGAAAAACTACTCTACTTTATAAATATACAATCTGATTAATACTCTTTTTTATCTTTGTTATTCATATTTTCTTTCGTTTTTTCCGCAGAAGAACATGGACTTCAAAGTGAGAAAAAGATTTTTTATTCTTCTTTACAAAATAGATAGAAAATGTCCATAAAATCTATCTCTTTAAATCGAAATAGATCTACTATTGACTGCATTTTATGAGTGTGTTTTATATGTACCGGTATTCCCTCTTTTCACATCTACTCTTCCTGAAACATTTACTTTTAGATTATAATTCATCTGTTGAAAGGATTAAAAGTAGCAATCTATGTTTATTATTAAGAAAAAGTAATTATTTACTGATTCTTTGACTTAAAAACCAGTAGTATGTATATTGAATAATTTATATATTAAATATATATTTTTACTAAAAGATTCTCTCAGTGGCTACTTGTAAAAATACAAGAGGCATTTCATACCACCGATTCCCGAAAGACCTTGAAACAGGGAAGGCTTGGATTTGGCTTGTCGAAGAAAAGATGAATTCAATACTGATGAAATATTATTTGTACTCATCATTTTGATGCTTAGTGTTTGATAATTTATTCAATCTAAAAACTTACTTTTGGCATTATATTTAGTAAAATATCACTTAAAAATATAGAGTAACCACTTTTATGATAATCTAAACGTTCAATTTAATTGTATGTAATACTTTTTTATCCTGATAGTGCCTTGCTTAGAATGTATTTGTATATTTTGCAAATTTTTAAATCGAGGGTAATTGAGATTTTAAAAAAATTAACTGTTTTCTTTCAGAGCCAATAAGTTAATTTTAAAGTTTTTAAGAACAACGAATTATATCTTGTTAAAATCCGTTGATAAGTATATTTTAAAATAAGGGTTAATTTTTTCAACTTCTTATTTTTTTTTTTTTTTTAACTATAACAATTGTGTATTTGCGACTGCAAAATTGATGGAATAGCTTACAAAAAATATATAAAAATTAAATGACGTATTATCATAATTAGAAAACTATTTATCATAAATGTAAATACATTTTTCTTCTTTCTTTTTTTTAACCACTTCCCTAACTGCATTATAAAAAGAATGATCAGTAACTATAATTTGTACAATTTATAAATCAGGAGTAGGGAGAAAGTTGATCCATAGATTCTGGCCAAAAAAAAATAAAAAAGATTGTATATATTAACACAGAAAAAATAGGTCCACAATTTGAAAAAAAATTAATTTTCGTAATGGGAAATAGTTGCTACAGACCGAGTTTTTGGTAGAAAAATCTAGTCCGACGGTCTTTTTTGAACAGATCGATGAAAAGATTTCAATAGAGGGCGTGAAAATAACTGCTACGAAGCTATTAAGTAGTCTAGAAAGTGTTTTGATACTGGTTCAAGTATAGGGTAATTACCAGGACTCTTTCTCTTTGAAGTAAATGCAGGTAGACTTAAAAAGAGAGGATCTGCAGAAGGGAACTAGAAACCACAAAACATTTTTGAAGAAATGCAGCGAGATAGGCAAAATGTGGAATCATTTAACCCAAGCAATAGAATAAGTACTGAGACTTGCCTCAAGTAGTTATTAAAATACTCACAATTAATGAGGATGATGTTGTGTATAGAAATTTTATTATATAATATTTTTACTATAACAATGCACATTAATTATTTATTCGGCCACCATCAGCTTCAATGACTACCTCCAACCGCCTCCGGAACCCAATGCATATATAAGGAATGTAGTCTTTTTTCATGATCCTCCACTGCTGGTTTACGAAGGTTTTCAAGGCGTTTGGGTGGCGGAGTTTTCAGTTATTTTTCTCAATTTGCCACCAAATGTAGTAATCCAGTGTATTCTGAGGGGGCCAAAGGTTCTTGGACCAGAAGTTCATTTGTTACCCGTTCACTCTTGTACAATATTAGCAGTATGGACTGAAGTCCTGTTCTGCTGAAATACTTACATAGCCTTCTAATCTATATGACCACATTTTCCTTAAATATTATCAAAAAGTCGGCCTCGGGTAATCGGTATCCAACAGGAAATCAAATTGGAGGTATTTTTTCTCCAATTGATGCCACAACCCCAAACATCCTCGCAGAAGCCGGATAATTGGTTTTGATGACTGTCCAGATGCTGTTGTCAACCTTACCAAAGCATACCTACCACCCGATCATTTTGCTTGTGTAAAGGTATTTTCATCAGAGAAAAAAATTACCAGGTTGTTGTTGTGCTTCAGATAATTCAAAGTTGGTTTTTATTTTGGGCAGGAGATGACCCTCAAATCTTCTAAGTAATCTTCCCCCAGCCTATCCGATGGCCTTGCCCACAGTAGACCGATGCACCTTCTTCTTCTTAGTGTACTCGGACGTCTTCATCGTTAGTTTTACTTTAAAGACCTCAATGATGTATTCAAGCTTCACTTTGGTGGGTCTTTGACTCTTGAGTTAGTCCTTATGGTTGTCCCTATCAGCCAAACTATTTCTCACCCGACAGACGGTGGTCATGCGGACGTTTTAGGCCTTCAAGATGTCCGAGGTGGCCCTATTCAAAAGGGTATTTTTAGAAGGTATCATTACTTTTTCTAAGCCGTGTAAAACGTAAAATATTTTTTAAAGTGCATAGTTTATGTTTTATTTATACCAGCCCAGAAAGGAAATTAATTAATTTGATCATTAACAAATTGCAGAGTAGTTACAAAAGTTTTGAAGTACAAAACCCTTTGCCAGACAGAATTATTTGAACAATTACGAAAAAAACAAATGTGTTGTTGGATTGTAACAATAATATGAAGTAAGTGAAATATATGCGGTTGTACACACCTAAAAAAAATCGTTCGACGGTATGAACCAAAATATCAGTCCAAATCCTTATAGAAAAAATCATTTAAGACCGAACCAAAAAAGAAATTCGTTCTTGGACCGAGTCTCAATACTAATATTCATGTACATATTATCAATTTATAATTGGAAATGAATAATACACTCGTATTTCTGTTTTATTGATTTATTCTATCATATACATAATAACATTTATGAATAAAATATCCCTATCCATAACAAAGTCGAAATATTTTTATTACAGATATCCCTTAAAAATGAATGTGACTTTAAATGAGGTTCAGCAACGAGAAAAATCATTTAAGTTTTTTCCCAAGCTGTTACTACTATTATTTAGCTCTTGAGGAGAAAACATATAAGTATGGAGTAACTACGTGTGAGTGTGCTAATAATAATAGGAGCGTTTGTATGTTAATCGATGCCTAATAACTCTGAAAAATAAAGGGTCCTACCACTTATCTTTAAAAATGTGAAGAGAAAGTATTTTACAAATATATTTTAACAGTCCACGATAGAACTAAGAGTTCCCACTATTTTTTTGAAGTGGTAATATTGTTCTTATGACAACCTCGGAACTTAAAAATGAACGATTCGTCGACTAATGCTGACTAAATGAGGAGATGATGCTACAAGTACTTAAAACTCATTGGTTTTGCGCACTCTCGAACAAGTAAAATCTTAAAATTTGTAACTATGTAGATTAGCACAAAAATCCCTCCCTCATTTAAGTGTATTTATTTATAAATTATTATTATACACTATTAATACAGTTACATGTCATGCTCAAGTACATGACATGCTTCCTTCACGCTTTTTTACAAATAAATCCAGAGTTGAAGATGCAGAGAGAGACTTCACATTCTGTGAGTCTGTTCTAGAGACTTCTACAAAATTTGTTTACGATTTCCCGATAATAGTTCACTTATCCGACATAAGCACTCAATTTCAAAGGGATTATTATCAATAACGATTGAAGATTGGCTTATAGTGTTACCGCCTACACACCGATTGGGCTTTAAAATATAATCACAAAATCCTATTTATTCATTACAAAGCGAGGAGTAACGAATTTTACATACGCTCTGGTTCTGTGCATACTCCTAAAAAGATCCTACAAAGTGTTGGATAGGTTCGATGTGAATAGAACATTTATCATTTGAGGGACTGGACGAATTGAAAAACGATATATCTAATCTGAAACCTTTTTTAATTGTGTATTTTTGATTTAAAAATATTTGGCTACTCGTTTTTTTTTTTGTTTCTTTAATTATAATTTATTCCATGAAATATGACTTTTTATATATTACATCATCTAAGAAATGCAACATACATTGACTCGTACAGATCTAGAGAGAGAAAATTATTTGAATAAGCCCAAAAATGGTCCTTTGTGTAGAAATATCAAGATCTTTTATTCAATGATACATGTACAAAGTATAATTTATAAAATAATATGTAATTTTAAGGAAAAATGTATTGTATTGTATAATCCAATAACAATAAATAATTAAATCTAGAGATATGGACGCATATATTAAGTTTTATTGAATACAACACATTTTAGATTAAATAAAAAGGCTTCATGATATTAAATATAAAAATAGTGATTCAAATGTTGGATATAAAATAATAAAATATTATTTCTCATGTTATAGATATATATAAGAAAAGTAAATAATTTGGTAAATATTTGGTAAAGAAAATGCTAATCCGTATACGAGATTCTATAATATACTTTTCTCCTATAACATCTGTATTTTTGGATATGGAGTAAATACTCTTATTAAACTTGATTGAAGAAAAATTGTCATTTGCTATCTGTGCCATTGTTCATTAGTCAGTTCCTTCATAGCTTCAAATATATTTGCATCATGTATTAGAGAAGAACGTATCTTTATTACCAATTATCATATCCAGAAAAAATGATGAAATGAACAGTCTTTCATTTTAAATCAATTAAAAATATTGTTTTGATTTGACTTCCAAAATGTGTTTAGGGTTTTGATTCATTTCTTTAAAATGTAGTGTAATAGATTAGACTTGTATTTAATTATTGATGCTTGACTATGTATCATTAACCTCGTATACATGTGTGCGCGTCTAAAACTGAACACTCTGAAATTTTTAAAAATAGTTAAATAAATATGTAATTTTTAAAGTGGTCGACGAATTAATTTATTTAACATGAAAGATGAGAGTCTTAGACACATGTCTATTCAATATGGCTGCCCATATTCTCCACTACCAACTCCAGCCTGGACCAGAACTTGCTGCTTGACTTAGCGATGAAGCTCTGGTCGAGGTTAGCTCAGGTATTCTTGAGGGCAAACTTCAGCTGATCCTTGGACTTGTATTAGACTCCCGACAGCACCCCCTTTAAACCCCAAACACTGCTAAGTCAAGCGGCGAACAATCAGGCGAGTGAGGCCTTTTTCTTAAGCTTATTGAGAAGAATCTTCGAACTTGTGCGGCGTGTTTCCTTATCTACCTTGAGGGATTGGCAAGGGGTTCTCTTGTAGACCTTAAGGCCAAGATCTTTCTTAATTAGCCGGTCCATGGCCCTTTCTAGAGAGGCCGCTAACGGTGACCTTGCCTCTCTTGTCCTCGACATACTTTTTCACGGCAGCAACCATTTCGTCCGACCTTCGAAGCCTTTACTTAGATCTTGTGGTCACCTCAGGAGTCCCTTTGGCTACCACGCTGTAAAAGGTGGTGCGACTGCAGTTCAGAACCTTGGCAATTTCAGTGGGAGTTTTTCACCTGGCAGAAAGTTCCAAAATTGCGACTCGACGTCTCTCCATATTATCGGCTGTTGTTTCACTGTTGCTATTTAGATTTTGCTGGAGTTTTGTTTATAACTAGTCAAGACCCTTGCCTCGAAGTATAAATCGGTTTCAACTCAATAAAATCCCGAATATGTGCATGGCGTAAAATTTAAAGGATTGTTCAGTTTTAGACGCGCACACCTGCATTCAAAATTAAGTTATGAATTATGAAACTAAGTGTTATTTGAACACTTTTATTATATTTAATCCAGCAATTCCTTATCAATGCAACAACTCAAACTAAAGTTTTTGAATTCTGGTATGTATTTTTGATGTACGGGTTTGTCTAAAATTATTGGCAAATTTTATTAGTTATAGAAATTTGTATAGTGTACCTATTCTCTCTTAATTTATATCATTGCTGGCTGTGAAAAATACAACTTAGTTTTAATCTATGTACATATATGATCAATTATAGAACATATACTTTTTAATAAATTAAGTCAACTTTAGGGGTTTCAATTGTATTTTTAATTAGTAGAGTTTTTTGTGGGCTTTCCCATCTTTTGAAAAAAAAAAAAACAATTTTATATCTACGGATATTATAGAAAATATATAATAATGCCTATTTTATTTGGCTCAGTAATATTTCATTAGTAGATATAGAAATACAACTTCTTAGTATTTCTTTATTCGATTACTATAACTATATTTATTGTGCATTTGGTCAACTATAGTAACTTTTTCTGTATCAAATTATTGAATTAAGTAGTGTTTGTTTTTTGGGAGGTAAAGGCATTTATTGGGAGATTAATTATTGTATTTTTAACCATAGGAATTAGTAAGTTTGAAGAGTAAATTTATTTACTGTGTCAGGATATTTGTCAAAAATAAGACAAGTTATCCCTAATACAGTGAAAATTAAATTAATTAGTAATATGAAATTACTGACTCCAAGGTTTAAAATTAAGTCCATGAGATATTGTTTCAATTAGTGATACCACTAAAATTATGTTAAATTCAGTCAATAATATCTTAACAACTAAGTCTAGGAAGGATCTCGCAACTTCGTGATATTATAACTTAAAATACAGGGTTTGGTGTATATTAGTATTGAATCATGGGAAAGTTAAGTTGACGTACTATATACAGAGCAACTAAGTCCGAAAGTATAAATCTTGCCCCAGAAACATAATAGAACGATATTTTCATTTGATTCACTAAGAAAAATTTGGATTCAAGCCGTACCTCGTCAAAATTAGGAACCTTCACAATTTTTCTGCCCTAAGTGAATTATATTTTATCTTCTTTGATTATAAACTTGAATCTGAGGATACAAAAAAATTTCGTTGTAAAGATCTTAACATAGTCCAAAAATATTGAAAAAGATGCAATTCCAAATCTCCCTCTTTCTTACTCTAAATCAATTTCGACGTTTATATCTCAAGCTTATCTTTCTTCATCTTGAGTCTTTAAGCAAATATTATTATTGTTAAATGACATTAAGAACTTTGAGATGATTGACACAGTATCTTACTTATAATAATTTTACATGAAGGTTGATTGACCTCGTTTAACCAAAAGTTTATTAAATGAAAATTTCAATGAAATGAATATTCTACAATCTTAGATTTGTGAATATAATTGTAGGATTTAGTATCAAAGTCCCTTGTAAAATGTCGATTCAAATTTGCTAAGGAATTTAACAATTTAGAGTACTTTTGCGCTTAAGAATTTCAACTTTTTCAATTTTATATTGAATTTTTCAAATTTTATTGAAGATATTGATAATGTAAAAATGCCTTCTCATATGATATTTTTAATTTGCGCTTTAGCATTTGAAATATTTTTAGAAGTTAAAAAAAATAAAATAATAATTATAAAAAACATAACTTCTTCAAAATATATCATTTTTTTTTTTTTTTGTGAAAATGTTTGCAGATACCCCTTATTCTTTTAAGATTCTGAAATCAGAATGTAATGAGAATCTTCGCTTTCACCAATGAATGTCTCTTATTAGGAGTAAAATATCTAATTTCATTTGCAAAAATTTTGTTCCAGAGGTTAATTGATAATATGCATAGAAATAAGCAGAATGCGAATGCAAAAATTAAATCGAATGAATCAAAAAAGGATAAAAAAAATTAAATGGGAAAATTAATAAGAAATAAACAATTTATGTTCAAAGGGCAGAATATCTCTTGCTCTAATGCTCTTAAATGTTTATTCTTTTCTCAAGAAATACTAGAACAATAATAAGATTTTAAAACTAAAATGTGTAATCAATTTATTTGTGTGAAGTTCATTTCTTGACAATGGTAATATTTCAATAATTTATTAATCCAAACTCACTAAGTTTTGACATTTGAATAACATTCTTTTTGTCCAATGGTATAAATGACTCACATGTCACAGTAAGGAACTCGGGAGTAAGGCTTGAAGAGTCTTGGATGTATAGTAGTTAATAATCTGTACGGAGTGTATAGCACGAATTCATTATCATAAATGGTGTGTTGGTGATGATGAATTTGTTTCTCAATGATACGAAAGAACTTGAATTAATAAAATATTCTATACAATAAGAGACGAAGTGGATTTGACTATAGGAGGAATCACTCTCAGATTTAATTAAGGAACTGCGGATGGAGCACTGAGGGCTGTTCTACGGAGCTAAAAGTTATTATCACAGACCTTGATAATAAAATATATCTCTACAATGGATGTACTTTCTTTAATTGGAGGTGAGATTCACTGAGTAAGGCATGTGATCTTTGTCATTGAAGGATGGCATACTTGATCATCAAGTTCAAATCTGGAGATGTGTGGCTAGGATATCCAAATGAAAATACATGCATTCAAAGGAACAATGGGTGGGTGCAGGTCCTTAGTCTAATTAATCAATAAATTAGAGCACCAAACTGCAAAGATATCAATTTACACTTCACACATTGACCATCTACAAATACAATATACGTTTCTATCCTTTATATTCCCTTTTTATTTCTTCCTATTACTTAAAGACTTTTTTATGTAGTTACCCTCGGCAGTCTTGTCTTCATTGACTTAGTATATTTATTTGTAATTTATTATTTAATGAACGATATGCATTGACGAACAGACATTATTAATATAGCTATGCTTTATTCATAAAGAAAGTTCAGTACGAAATGTCATTAATTTTTTGTAAACTTTATCTCTCAAATATCAGATGATGGGATTTTTGTATTTTTAGTACTTAATATACTTTTTTAGAACTATGTATAAATCTCCGTATTAGTAAACAAGCTGTGTATTTACGACATTTTTTTTTCTTTGAAGGGGAACTGGATATAATACATATATATATATATATGAATAAATATAGTGAATACACTTTGTCGAGCTGAATACTTCCATTTTGGCCGTTTGAGAAAGTCATGGAAAAAAAACAAAAAAAAACTGAGAATATTTAAAATAAGTTTTGTTTTTGTAAATATAATCGTTCGTAAGGTTCGGGTACCGCTACTGTCGAATATATAACGAGTTGTCATTAATATTTGTATACTTTTATTTTTGTTATTTGTGGGGTGGGAGGACAATTATCCCATTCATATTAATTAGTCTCTTTTTTATATATAAATAAATCTAATTTTGGATCGTATCGAGGAATTTTATGAGGTACTTGATCTTTTTTAGAATATAGGTATTGAAAGAGGCAATTAAAAAAGTAATTGAGTGAAACTAGCTATTACATGCCAAACCATTCCCTATCACTCATATAGAAGTATTTTGTTAAAAAATTAAGATAATGTAGGTTAATAAATGTTTTGATTTGAATAAAGTTTTCAATGAAGTAGTGGAACAAAGATGACGTGATCAATAGTGTTACAAGGTAGTCTTCGTAGCGGTATTTTTTAGGGGTGTCGTGTTTATTTGAATATTACTGCCAATACAATACACAACCTTCATAAGCTCACCCTTTGAACTGAATTAACAAGTTAAATTCTGAAGAGGGAAGAAAAATTTTGAACAGGATAAAAAAGTATTCAACGATAAATAATACACCCAAGTAATCTATGATATAATAAAAAGGGCGTCATGCAAGGAAAAAAAGATAACTTTACGACCATGGTTCTAACAGCCACGTTTTGCTCCTTTTAAAAAGAGATTTAGACTTGATAAAATTCCAAACGGTTACTCGCCTGGATGGGCTTTAGCCCCCAAAAAAAAAAAAAATTTTTTTTTTTGCTTTTTACTAAGAAATTTAATATTTTGAATTTAATTTAACTTTTCAAACTTTTTTACCAAAGAAATTAATTTTCTGAGAATAACTATAGATTTTCAAATTTTTCTCCAAAAATTATTTGTGATTGAAATTCAGTTTTGAAACTTCTTTCCGATTTTTTTTTTTTTTTTGTGAAGAACTGTTGATTTTTTTTTTTTTTTGAAAAAATTTCATTTTTTGGGAATATCTGTGGATTTCTGAAATTTTTTTCGGAAAAATTAATATTTTAAACAATTTATTTTGTTCCAATAATTTTAATTTTTTGATTTTTTGAAATTCCAAAAACCAGGCCCACCTCCAAAAAATATAAATATATTCTGTGGACGCTCCTGATATTACAACCCTGGATATGCACATTTTATATTAGATTATTCCAAAAATTATTATTTTTAAATTTTGAGACAGGCTACCTATCAAAGGTTGTTCCTCCTTTACAAAGTTTAAGTCCTATTAGTAAAGGTTTTGATGTTCCACTTCACAATTGAAATAATAATTTATTATATTTTCCATAATTATAATAGTTTTTTTACGGAATAAGAATTCAAATATTACAATTTATTTGCAAAAATACTATTTATATATAAGGTTCAGTTAGTCCTTTTACTTCAAATTATATATTCTCTTTTTAATATCTTTTAAAGGTTAGTTTTGTTTGTAATTAGTATTGATTTATACGTGCCAACAATACTGTTATACTGTCTGTTTTAAATGTATTTGGATTTAATCAAATATTACAGGAGTAGTAACAAAAACTTAGGAATAAGAATGATAATTTATCCTTTATTTTGAATTTGTTGTAGGTAAAATTGTATACTTTCTTATATGAGAGGGTGGCTATGAAGTAGTGTTGTAAATTCTAGTCTTTACACTCATAGTATTAGGTTGGTAGATTAAGACTAGTGGATGGAATACTATTTATATGTATTTTGTCCAAGACAACAAATCATAAATCCAATTATATTTTTCAAAAATATCTTTCAAAATAGATAAAACTCCCCCATGAATATCTAATTTATGGCAAAAGTTGAAAATTGTTCTGCCGAACATGGACAGTATAGTTAATATAGAGGATTATAAAGGAAATAAAAATGTAAATTAATACAATTTTTGTGACATAATTAGAGAAAATCTTATTAACCTAAGTACATATATCGCACGTCATTGGAAACTTAGGGTGAAATGCATCTTTTATGCGTCAAGTTTACCTAGTTTGATAGTAAAAGTGGTGAATGATTAACCTTTTAGTATTTTGCTTAAGAGTACCGAAACATTTTCAAATAAAATGGATCGTCAGAAGTGAAATACAATGTTTTATATTTACTATATTTGTTGACTGATTATACAAATCCAAAATGTATAATCGATAAAATAAGAAAATCAGAAAAGTATTTTTCCAATAATTTTTTTTAAAAGCTCAGCTGTCTCTATCTTATTTTAATATGTGGAAATACTTGTCTGACTAAAAATAATTCTCTAGTTTGAGTTAAAGCTAAAGGTTGTTTTTGAGCTTCGGTCACCAAACAAAGTATATGGATTTTTTTTACTCTATACTTTTACTCAAAGGCGTAATAGTGGATTATATTTTTGCCTGTATATTTGGGATTACCTTTTTTTTCTGACAATGAATTTTGTTAGAAAAGTAATTGCTGTATGATTTTTTATTTAAAAAAGTCATTTGCACCATTGTACCCTATTTATTGCCCAAATATTGATAGGTTTCCCTCATTGGGGTAGGAGGTATCCCCTTTGCCCTCCCGTCTCCTACGTTTTTCCATTACTAAATAAAATGTTTTTGTGAATTTCTCACAAAATAAAAAGTAAAATTTCCTATTTTAAGCATAGTGCTCCAAAAACGGGCGCCTTCTCATGATTTCTAAATTATATTGCTGACAGAGTACCAATAAGTGAGTCTTTTTTGTTGTTGAGTGACAATATCTTAGATATTTGTTTAATCGATCATAGAGTAAAGAACAAAACAGCTTCTATTAAGGGAGCACTATGGATAAGGAATACCTGTCGCGAGGGGTAAATGTCAAAGGAGGGGGTGTAATTTATAAATTTATGACATAAATTATAACAAAAATAAAATATTTTATGAATGAGTCTAGTATATATGTATAATCGAAAAGGTCAAAATACAGACTTAAGTATTGAGGAAATGTAATCTTTCAAGAATAAAGTGAGACAACATATATTTACAATAAATGAAATGAAACACTCAAAATTATAGATTTTTTATTTATTTATATAAACATAGCTTTGTTGGATTAAAGTTTGGGTATAAAGCCAATTATTAAATATTTTTTGATGTTGAGTGCAAACCTTTTTCAAGCACCTTTTTATTATTGGATTGAAGGAACTAATTGTGTCTCTATTAAAAATGTTATGAATTAAACAAAAATTACATTTTCTAATTTATTTTTGGTACAATAAAGTCGTTATTTTTTGCATAGAAAAGTGAGCACATTTAACCCTTAAAAATATATACATTAAATATTTTCTGTATATTTACATATATTTTCAAATGTAGACAATTTGTACTTAAAATATATAAAAAGTATCTTTAGAACCTTATACCTAATATAGAGGCAGCACTTTGCATTCTGAAAAATTAATGGGTTACAATATCATGATAATTTATCTAAAAAATGAAAGATCAATATTTGACCTTCATTCTTCTGAGGAGGGGATGTTCGAAGTGGAGACATTTAAAAAAATCTTTTTAGTATTTTAGAATATATTTGTAAATCTCAGTCGACACACTTTCTAATTCATTAAACATAATCATACTTGTTTTAAAAATTGATTCGACCAATATCCTTATAAGATATCCTGAGATATTTTAGACTTTGATGTGGCCTAAGAATACATATCGGTGCCTCAAAACTCGAAGAATTAAAAAGTTGAAACTAATCAGTATTAAAACAAGACATTCGAATCTAAATTATCCTTAAATTGGAACACAATTTTGGAACCCAAGCGATTGTTTCTTTGTGTTAATTCTTGACATTAATCTTAAAAAGAAGATGTTGAAAATAAAAATCTTAGTCAGCATTTTTGTTTCTTTAACAAACTAATTCAGGACCATAACTACAAAACACATTATAAAAGAGCCCGAAGGTACAATTGCAATTCGTTTGGAAGCCTAAGAAATATATATAATGTTTGTTAAACGAATAAAAAGATGATCTATTTCAAAAATGAGTCTGAATATGTTGTTTTTTTTAGCTAATTATCTTCCATTTTTATTAATAACTCCTCCCATTGAATCATTTGGAGGCGCCACAATTTGCATTTAAAATCCAATTTGTTCCAATTAAAGAAAAAAAATATGTTGGATGAATATTCTTGAGAGTCCAAATGTTTAAAAAAAAGTGTTATTTCAATTCATTCCATTAATTTTAATAGCTAATTTGAATAGTAAAGGATATATATTTTTTTTAAATCAGCAATCTTTAAGTACTCTTTCAGTTAGTTGTCGATTTGTCTACTCTTCTTCAATATTAGGGTTCTGAACATTGATTTGTTGAACTCTAATTATTTCCTTCCAATCTATTATCCTCCCTTCAATTCAAACAGTTGACGTGAGGGTAATTGGAAAACTAATATATATATTTAGGGTGTTGGAGGAAAGTTGAGAGATAATTGGAAGATTGCTCTGTCAAAATTCATTATTATCTATGTTTATACGTACCCTACTTATAATTACTGGTTCATTCTTGAAGAGAAAACATGTGGGTGTGAGTAACCACGTGTGTGTGTGTGTCCATAAAGGATATAAAGTAACACTCAGGAGCTGTTAGGGAGTTATAAGTGTAAGTCCTTATTGGATTATGAGAGGAGTTGAGTATCGACATCTGAGTAAGGTAGCATATGACACGCTCCCGCCTTCACCGCGCACTTTTTTTTTCATTACAAACATGGCTATACACACTGCTTGCTACAAAATTATGTATTTGATTAAGCAGATAAGTAGTTATACAGCTGGATTTATAGCTGTGCTTACACCCCATTTCGACAGCATTTCTTCTTCTTTTTTGTTATTATTATGAGAATAAAGTTATTTTAAAATCCCTAAATTTGTATGAAAGGAACTGAAATAATATTTTAAAAAATGATAAGAAATGCTAACCAATAAATTCAGTGAATACCATGTTAAGATATAGAACTTACACTTAGATTAACTTTATTACAAACATCCTAACTAACTTTTTATTATTAATAGATAGTAGTAATACACATTGGTATCCCACTAAAATTTAAATTACAGCTACCAAATAATTTTGGGGCTTTCTCCTTTTATTTTGGATGGCAAAGCCTTGGTTACTACTTTAAGCTCTTATTTTAGTGAAAGTAGAGTGATTGAATCTTGGACTACCTTCTACATATTCTTCGATCATATAGTTGATGGATATACGTCATAAGAGTTGCTGATGAATTGAGTTATTACCTCATTTATATCTGTATTTCTATTGCTGGGACAACACAAAATCCATCAAAATTCCCGGAGAGCAAACCTTCCACCAAAGCTAAAAACGTCGATATACAAAAATAACTTTTATATTTACTCACTCCTTTTTATAATTACTATTTTTATACTTTTATATGGACAGTAGAGCGGGTTGGTTCTCAGGGTTTTTTTATGCTCTTTATATAAACAAACGTAAGCATATCACAAAATAATTAGAACATTATATTAATATAGTTCCAATGTATTTAAAGTATTCATACGTAGCTACGGTTCATATATTGTTTTTCGTTACATTTTTTGGTGGGAGTTTCAGACTACAAATTTTTGTTGAAATAGGTAATAAAATTAACATATGTTCTCAAATACAAAACTTCCCCCAAAGAGCATTCATAATTATGTAGTATGTCCTTGCAAACTGAATGGAAAGACTCTATTCAGTATTCCCAGGAACTCCTCCTCAGATGCCACATACATTAAAACAAGCCCTCCTTGTTCAAATAAACAACAAAATACATTCATGTGTTGTTTGACATAGAGACACACCTTTGTGATTTGTTCATAGAAAATAATATGTCAGTTAATAATTGTTCACATTATAAATACTGTTGCGTATTACACCCATTGCAGCAAATTATTATAATTAATTGGGTGGTAAAAGATTACTCGTATAAGCAATCAATTAGTGTACTTTTATACGTCATCTACTAAAAAATTTGTTTCATTTATTCATACAGGCTTTGAATAAGTATTTTGGTAATTCTACTTCAAATTGCCCAAAAGTTTTTAGTTCAACAACTCAGAATTTAATTAAATTTAACATACATGTAGATTTGTATCTATAAACTTCCAATCTATTATTATTATTTATTTATTTTTCAATCAAATGATTAGTCCCTAAGGTATAAAGTCCTTTATTCTTGTAATGTTAGCTAAAACTTTGGTGTATACCAAGTTGTATATAGTAATATGTTCTGAGCCTGTGGCTCAATTTCAATAAAACAAAGTTTTTCTGAAAAGTAAAAATATATGAAAAAAATGGTACTTCTATGGTCTTAAACAATCCGACCGGTTACTGATTAATCGGCAGTTGTCAATTGGCCGATTATTTATTAGTGACCACTAAATGCAGTTAAAACAAGCCCCGTAAACGGCAGTAATATTTACAATATTGTAAGGTCCCACTGGCAGGACTGTCCTAGTCTTGTACATATAATGCTAATTTGTAGTTATAGCAAGAGGTGGATACAATAAGTCTCCGTAAATACTGCTTTATCCTTAACATGCACTTTTATCTGAAATAGTATCTTCTTACGTTTGAAATTAATGTTATCTTTCATTATCTTAGAAATCAAATTTATGAAAATTCATTTGCATTTACTCATATAGCTATTTGAGTATTTATGAATTTATGAAAACAATATTTCTGTTTTTGGTAACCAAAACAATGTGTTTAGCTATTATCATTATTCTTTATTAGTTCTTGATAAGAAAAAATTAAGGATTTAGGTGACAAATGTGAATTATTAGTATTTGCCAATTACTGATTAATCGATAGCATTTGAGGATAAATAGTTAATTGCAAAAGTGGACGATTAGAAAAATTACCAATTAATTATTTCCAAATGAATTAGTAAATTCCTAATTTAAATATTATAATATAAGCATAAAAGGGCCTCGATTGATATATTAGTATTCCCAGAAATATTCTTGTTAAATCCCAGTATTAATAGTTTAAAAAACATTATAGATATGTCTTTGAGAATTATTAATCAAATAATCAGCAATCAAGTGAACAAATGGGAGATTAAATATTATTTATCAAGAAGCAAGTAACCTCATTGGACTTATCTTGCTATCAATTGAACTTCTTAGAAAGACACCCATAAATAATCAACACATTACATCTGTATAATTGAGGTATTTTTTTAAGGATTCAAAATGTATATACTATATAATATTATTTTGTATGAAATGTCATAAAATTGTCTAAATAGTTCATTGAAAGATCCATTAAATTTGGTTCGAACTGAAGAATTAATCTAGTTTGTGAAATATTTTTATGGATTTTTGGACAAAATTTAGTTGTATAACATGTTTATCGCTAATAGCAAATCTTGGATACCTTGGCAGGATTTTGGTCTTATGATTTGATAATCCACAAAAATGTTAAATATTGATAATTTTATCATAACTGATTGATCATGACTTTGAAAATATCATTCCTACTCATATTTTCATTGCCTAACATACATAAAAAGCTTTAATCTATACAATTATTCATCCATTAATGATTTAATTAATGTCTTTAAACTAAAGAATACGAACTACATTTCAAATTGTTTCATAATATAAACTAATGACTTGATGTAATTTTTCTTTTACTCAAATATTGTTATCAAAACAGATATCTTTATTTGAATTTTTCCTATAATAGTCTTTATCTTATTGTGGAGATAAAACAATAAAATATTATACAAGCCGCATATTTTGTTGATAATTGCATTTCAATTCTGTTTGAATAAGATATGGTAGGTTTGGAATCCGAGCTATGATACAAATCGGACAATTATAGTACGTGTTAAAATATATTTTTTTATATAGAGAGACATAGTTCAATATTGGATAAAAAACTTTATTTAACAAATTTTAATTAAACATTTGCCATCAATCTGAATTTGGTATAAAATGCCCTTTCGGCTAACTAATAATTCATCTCTATACGAAGTACAAGAATGAAACTACAGTCTGAGTTATCTTTCTTTTTTTTATTATTGTTTTGATGCATGTTTTTTAAGTATTAAAAATATTATAGTAGTAAATACAAAGATTTGTTTAATATAAGTTTATATTTTAAAAATGCTTTAGAGTTTGAAACATGGATAGAGAGGTCATAAAAAGGGGAATTAATATTAAACTAAAATGCTTAGTTATATTTTTCTTATAACAAAAAGTTCTTTATTTCATGATTTTTGCTTTATAATGTTAAATGGAATATTGGCCTTTGTAAAAAAATATTTAAACCAAGTAAGTCAGAATATTACCAAAAAATTCAGTCAATAAGGGAAAATAATTTAATTCAAATATTTTAAAGTATACATATAATCATTTAGATTAAATTTCGTATTATAGCAAAAGAGAAAATTGTTTATACAAATGAAACAAATAGTTATGAGTGAATAATTATACTTTATCCATAATGAACAAGTTTCAGAAGGATAACATAATAGAAAAATGCTCTATAAATCAATGAATGATTAATATCTGGGGTAAATCGAAGAAATTTTGATTGTAGAATTTTCATAGATTCATAGCTTCATTTGTTAAATTGAGTAACATTAATGGATATAATAAAAAAGAACTGTCGTAAAAACATATTTTATTTCCTCAAAATTTAATCATAGAATGAATGTTAAAAGAGCCTACTTTAATTTCTATATTACCTCTAAAGTATTTATCAAAAAGCAATGTCATTTTATTATTAAAATTTAGAAAAATATTTTCTTATTCATCAGTATAAGAATAAGAATAACTTATAAAGGAACATACGGGAGTACCCGAAATTACTTGGAGTTATTAGGGGTCGACAATAGACGGATAAACAACCTAAGCTTTATTGATATAATAGCAGTAATTAGTATATATATAGGCAATAATGCGACTAAAGGACCTAGTCACCGCAAATTCGTAATTGTACTAATAAAATTTACAGCCCCTAACAAAGAAGGCACTTCAGCTAAATGCAAAGAAAAAATAGCGAAATCGACAAAAGCCCCAGAATAGAGAATACAGTGTCGAGGAACAAAACGTGGACTCACGAAATAGTCTTAGAAATACTTCAATAATATTATATTTTCAAAAATAACAATAAAAAATAATATTTACAAAACTTGCAAACAAGGTCTTTCCAAAATTGGTCTCTCAATATGGTCACCTTCAGTATTAATCACTGTCTTTACACTTCAACAGAAGGCCTTGCAGGAGTTGATAACAAACTCGTCAGACAAGTCCTACGTCAGGGGCGTCTGCAAGGGGGGGGGGTGTAGGGGCTATCCCCTCCAAATCAAGGAATTTTTGCATTATTATAGAAGAAAAATTCGCGAGGAGGAAAATTTTGAGGTGAAAATAAACTATAAGACTTTTTTCAAAAAAAAAAAAAAAAGACTATTCGACCAAATTATGGGTCTTAATTAATTAAGAGTCTACGTTTTACTCGTCCTCTCCTTTTCTTTTTTTAAGTAACGCATTGAACTTTAGTCAAACACGTCCGTTGATATCTAGTAGATCTAAACGGGATCTATGTCCCGGTTTACTTATGATTTTATGTATATACTTTGTAGTAATCTTTTATGTGTACCTCGATTTTTATATTCAGTGTGTATAGTAAGATATTTTAATATAGTCCTTGATTCATCTTTAAAACCTTTGTTATTTACCATTCCATTACTCCGTAGTGTGTTCCCTAGATCAAGTGGTGAAACACTACACATGGCGACGAGGGGTGGGATGTGAACAACTTGACCTCCCTGTTTTGGGATCGTCAGCAAGGGGCATCTTGCTGACGTTGGGCAATCCCTTTCGTCGTTGTGGAGACTTATAGTCCGTCTACGGAAAGTGGAACAACTATGGATGTGCCTGGTATTGGGCCTCCTGGAGGATGAAAGGGAACTATGGTCGTTGACAAGAGGTGAGGTGTGTGTCTGTGTCAGAGACCAAATCATCCATTGGGGGATTAGTCCCCAGGAGTTTCTTTTCACCGATGGCACTACTCTCCTGTTAATCCCAGTGCTTGATAAACGTGCACAAGCGGAGAAGATAACGGTGTCTCCTCTGGATGGGCCAGGATCATCCTATGGATGACAGTACTCCTCTGGAAAATGTTCATTTCTCTCCCGTGGATGAACTGAGGGGTTGTGATCCTCCAGACTTGGAGAAGTGTACTCAGATGGATATTGTTGTTTCTCCCAGAGACGAGCAGGGTGTTAGTCTCCCTTTTAACTTTTTTGAGGAGTGGTTATCTCCTTTCTCTGGGGCCCGTACTGGGAGTACGACATCATGGTGGAGATAAACTGATAAGTCCAAAGTATCGCCTGTGGGCGGGCTTTAAGTGGAATTGCCTTGCCGGTATGCAAGAGTTTATGGTTTTATGGTGACCCTACAACAATGCTTTAAATGTTTCTAATTTGGTTTTTCTTGCCTGGTTATGGAAGAAGCGGGATCACTAGGCTGATTTTTATGGAAGACAACCTTGAGAAGCACCTGCATAGATTTTGGTAACCGGGGGGTGATTAAGTGTATGCACAATCTCTTCTTCTAACCTCGTCTTATTGTTTTCATTATTATTTAATATGCTTGATATATATATGTAAAGTCTATGTTTCTATCTTAATGAGTATAGATAGGCAGTCACCTTTAATTGTTATTAGAATAGACTTTTAAGTAGTTTATATTATGTACTAAGATAATATAAGTCATTTGTTCCTATTGAATCTATCGTAGTATTTTTCCTCCACGCCTTCTCCTTGTTTCTCTCAGTCGTTCCTTGATTCCTTGTTATTAATAGTTTTTGTTTATCAACCTCGTCAAGGCACACCACTTTGATTAATTAGCCACATAGATCTAAGATATTAAACGAACGCTCAAAAAGGAGTTCCCGGCAGACAAACAGACAGACTACCTTTGATTCATTTGTGCAATAAAATATTATTGTTAATTTTTGAGACGATATGGATTTGGAACTTTTGATTTTTTGCAGTTATTACACGAAAATTGTATTGTTTTAATATATTTGAATGCTGTTAAATTAACAATTACAAATCAAAAATTTACTGTACATTTTAAATATGGCGAAAAATTAGGACACTAAAAAGTTTATTAGGAATATAAAAACAATTTCGACCTTTTTTAACTGAATAGTTTATATATTTTTTGTTTTTAATCTCAGTTTAGTTATATTTGAAAATTAAAATAATGTTTAATATGTAATATATGCCAACCAAATACCTAAAATTACAAATTTCGGGAAAAATGAATAAGGTCCAGACTAGAGGTGGGCTGATATATCGGATGTGCATTTTTTTAATGAAATTTCCATATTTGCTCCAACATTTTATATTTATGGAATCGAAAATAAGAAAGAAATGGAAAATAAACTGTTGTTCAATTTTTTTACCAAGGGAATAATGCTTGATACACAATGAGTACTCATACACTTAGGAAAATGAATGAAGGCATTTTTTTATGATTTTTGTAAAATTACCTCCCTGATAATTACATTAGATAAAAAATCCAAGATAAGTTTATTCATTACAAATACTTGTCATGTTTGTCTTCCATAAAAATTGTTCTCATTTTTTAAAACGAGAATTGTGTTCATGTTACTAAGCCGGGATTAAATTGATGAATAGGTACTTTATGTATAACCAAAGCGTAGATAAAAATAACAATTTTAGGAGTTAGAAAAAGAAAACTGTTTGTGCGGTTGCTCTTTTTTTTCTTTTTTGTTCATTCTTTAATAGGGCATCGAGGTAAAATAAAATGAAAAAATTTATATACCAATATATTTTTAAAAAAATTCTCTGGACTATTACTATGTTAAATGTTTAATGTTCTTCTTTCTATTGGAGTAATAGACTGTCTCCTTCCAAAATAATAAATAGGCAACTGATATTAACCCTCTGTTAGTGAACAGGGGTATTATACACCTTGATATATATAAACATGCCTGTATGCTCTCATACGTATTAAGACTATTTGAAATATTTTTTTTTTTCTGAATTTCTTATATTTGTACAAATATTTTTAGCATTTAAATTTATATTTACGAGTGCAAAATGGATGGGATAGTTAAAAAAAGATGCTAAAAATGTAAATGATGTAACCATTATAATTATTCAAGTGTTTATTTTTTTATTAAAAACGTTGGAGTATATCAAATTAATTTATTGCATTATGAAAATGATGTTCACTAACGGAGGGTTAACTCTTAATTCATTAATAATATAAGTATGACTCCCGCTTTCTCTTCACACTCTTCAAAATGCCCATTCCTATTTAAAACTCAAATATGTTTTATTCAAATAAGTTTGTCTTTCACGATTCAGCCTTTCAGTGAACTAAGACAAGGACTAAAACAATGGTGGACAGTAGTATTTGATTAGGTTATGAATCTATTGGCAAACAAAAGGAACAAATTGTGACAAAATAAAATAAATGCTTTCAGAAATACAGCTACATCTAATGTTTTAAAAATATCAAATCCGAAAATAATAATTTTAATGATATCAGATCCAAAAATATTTTAATATCAGTACATGTCTAGTCCAGACCTTGATGACTTCATATATACTTAAATTTCCTTACACAACAGCTGTATCGAACTCAAATAAGATATATTAATTATATAAACTTATCATTTTTTTAAACTAACTTTAAAAAAGTTTATTGTCTATCATCATTTAATTTAGCAACATTTAGTCATTTATTGTAATATTCTAATTACTAAATATGTATAGCCATCAAATCACTTGGAGTATTATTTCAAATGTCCTATTTATTGATAGATGGTAGTTACAAAAATTATTGTCAATCAAAAAAGCACGTTGAATTTTTTGTAATCATTAAAGATATGTACTTTATACTTACGTCGGATATGTGTGCTTAAGTTACAAGACTTGAGTCGGAATTTCAACTCCGAGGGAAATGAGTATATTAGAAATACTCAAGTTGTCTCAAATCATGTAAAGCAAGTGAATATCCTAAGTATAACTAAAAAGTGATACTAATTTATTTGAATCGACAGGACTTGATTAATCTTCATCAAGGCATTTGACTTGAATCACGTGTCCTGATCTAGACTTTGATGATGTGACTCATACCTAGTGAGTCACATCTATGACTAACATTTCATTATAAATAACATTAAATTGCATCATTCAAAATTATTATATGTTGTAATTACAATATTATGTAAGATTTAAATTGGTATCCATGTTATATTAGTCTAAAAAAATCATCTACATTTATTTGATGGTTATAGGAGAAAGGGGCTAAAAAAATTTTACCCAAGGGATAATTTGCTGAATAAAATTATTTCACAAAATAACATGTTTCTAAATGTACATTTTATCAAACTGACATTTTGCCGAATGACCATTGGGTACAATTGGCCGAAAAAGGATATTTAATATATTTGAATATACGATTGTATATTTAATATATTTGAATATGCGATTGTATATTTAAATTCAATTAAAATTATAATATGATAATTAGGTTTTTTTTGTATATAATAAATATTATATCATATTGGTGATTCAATGAGTGTTCATTAGCAGAAAAACATTACTATATTTATCATATACACGAATGACAATTTTATATTAATTATATTATGCTTCTTTGTCAATCTGTGAGTGTTGTCCGATAGGAATAATCCATGATGTCGAATGATAATTAATTCATAATAATGAAATGATCAACAATTCATCTAATCGAGTTACTGTCGTGTTTATTTATACTTTAATTTATTTCAAGTATTTCAACGGTTATGATTCAAACTACATACTACTGTGTTGTGTTTATATAATGATAATTAATGAATATAATTAATAAAAATTGTTTTTCGGCGAAAGAACATATATTATTTTACGTTATGTTATTTGAAAGACATATATAGCATATGAACAATATGCTATTTACAATTTAGAATTTTAAATTGAATTAAAATACTCAATAGTATATAAAAAATTATAATTTTTTTGGCAAATTGTTCTTTGCCGAAATGACCGTTTGGCAAAAACGTTTTCAGTAAATAGACTGCTCACTATATTGGATATCTTGGACGTAACAGGGGAAAAATTTACAATAGTCAAAATAATTTTTTGATGAAATTTACATTATTTTTTCATGTAACTTCAGTAAAGTTAGTTGAGGATGAGACATATAAGCAAATATTTTGTTTTTAAAAAGTCGTGAAATCAAAGATGTCTGAAAAACACGATTAAAAAAATCGTATTCAAACATATCTCCACGTGGGAATAACTCCTTCAGGTATCACGAGGTGATCCTAAAACATTTAATAATATTATACATCCATAGTTCGATGTCTTCTTGTAGGCATTTTTCGGAATCAAATATATTTTCCAATTTTATTTACAAGTTTTATTTTAGAAATAACGATGTGACACTCTCAAGTTTTATTCAAACAGCACATTAAAGAATCTCACCAGGACATACGAGTATATCTTTTTATTTGTTCACATGTAATTTTGGTACACGGAGACCTGATATATTCTTGTTTATCTGTTTTTGGATATTTCGACCCTATTTACACAATTCTCATAAAAGTCAATTTAAAATCAGGTAAATTCAAATTATATTCGGACACAAGTGGGGTTATTCCATACTCTGTTGAAGACTAGATTTTATAACTATGAACAAAACATGTATCCATTAGTATATAACTAATAGGTTAAAACTTATAATTTTTTATAAATTTACGGTTACCGCAATTTATACAATATTCCGCTAAATGTTTTTTTTTCCTTTTTTCTTAATTATTTAATAGATTGTCGTGATGTTAACCCCTCACTCTGGCAGAACAACTCCCCTGACTCTCTTTTTTACACACAATTAAATAATAACAATAATTCATGATTATAACTATAATATTTTCTCTACACTTATCAGGAAAGTAAAAATGTAAAATATGGCCCATTTCTTCCCCTGAGACCTACATACTCGACGCACAATAATTCACCACTGAACCAGGCAAGTGCAATACAGTCCGAAAAACGTCTTATCGTATGATCCGATGGGACCAATAATGAACATGATATACTTAGTCAAATAATAAGGCTGGAAATACGGAATTACTTTTTCCCAACATATTATAAATTATTACTTGAATATACTTACAACTTAACAGTTTTTATAGCACTTTAGAAATGAGATAGTAATTTAATATATTACATCTGCAATATCATTTACTTCATAGTCAATGTATGTCCAAGTATGCAAGTCTAAAAGACTTCGTTTTGAAAATACTATTTACTTTATACATGTAATGGAAAGATATGCAATACTTAATATGATGTAATTTGAGTTCAGTAGATCAAATTTCATAAAATTTGAACATAATAAAAATTACTTTGTAAAATTTCAATTTTATTATTTAAAATCGTGTATGTGTTGTGCAATTGGGGATTTGGTATTGGTTATTCTAGTATATTTTATCCAAGGGATTTTATACAAAAAATTTATAACAAAAAATTGAAAAGAAGCCTTTTTATTGTAGTGATTCTGAACCTTTCTATTCCTAGGCGTATTTTTGTTGCAGATAGCAGGGAGCGGATCAGCTAATCAGATGAGTCCGCAGTAGCCTCCCTTCCCCCTTATTAAGGATTTTTTTTTATATTGGGGAAAATTTAATATCGGAAATTTATAATAATATAAACTTTATTACATAAAATATCAAATAATGGCACTTCTATTTGGTTTTTTAACTTATAAACAGATTAAAAAAAGCTGATGCGATATTCATCCTTGAATAAAACCCTTAAAAAAATTGGGTGATCCTAACATTGTCTTTTCTCATCATTTGATGCTCCCACATGACATCTTCATTAAATATAGCTGGTAGTAAAGTTCTTTTTAATTTTATTTTGGCGATTATATTTATCTAAAATCCCTCTATTTTGTCTGTAAAAAGAGTTCAAGTAACAATTAAATTAATGTAAACAAATTAATATGAAGAAAAGCAAATACTGATTAAGTGCTTATAAAATCAGGTAACGGATATAAACAATTTTCTTTTTTTTTTACTGATGTAATTAATAGAATGACTTCTTTATCTTTCTTCACTTTTTAGAAAGACAATGTGACGTCATTCTTTGACTTATTACACATATATATATTTATATCATTCTAATTAAAATGTAGTTTCTGTTCATATACTTTTCTTTAATTACAACTTTAATGTGATTATGTAAATTTGATATGTTTCAAAATATTTGTGCGGAAAATAAAAAACAATTAAATTAAGTCTTATCAATACTACATCATTTAATTAGTTATGAAAATAATTCTGCATGGTATTATAGTTCTGTATGTAAATTTTAATGCTATGAATTGTTTTTCCTTTCTTCAAGTGATGTCATTTTTCTAAATTTTCCACCATCTTGAAAGAGACACAAACAACCTAATATTGAAAACATAAAATGACTTGCTCCTATATCATCGATGTAGTTTCGGATGGGAGGCTTTACATATTTACGATGTAGAATCTAACGACAAACCAACCGAACCCCCTTGCAACATCAAAGACGAATTTATCAGTTGGATAGAAGGAATTCCAGGATTTTACCAAGGGACCAAGTGGCGAAGGTTTGATTGCACCTTCGGCCTTGTATAGAGACTGTAATTGGAGTTGATTTTATTTACTTTTAAATTAAAATTCATCAAGATTTTAGAATCTGGTTTCATTTTTTCGACCTGAGAACTGGTTGGAAAGAAAGTTTTGTCTTAAGAAAATCAATTCTTCGGTACAGATAGTTTGTAAAGCCTGTATATATTTGTTTTCTTACTTTGAAAGTCATTATACAAAGCTTCCTTCGTGGAAAATTGTCATTTTTAATTAATTACTATGTGTTAGTGTCGTCCGATGCCAATATTTTATTGCTTATTCTGGTACAAAAAATAGTATCATAGGCATCCGCAATATTGTTGTTTGGGGTCGTGGGAGTAAGTAAGCATAGAAATGTGTAGGCATCATTAAGGATCCGATTTATTCCTGCTTTTTTATGTAAAAAACAATTTTATATCCGTGAAATTTGAGAGGTTACGTAATTAGACCAGGGCAATTTATTCAAGATGTAATGACATAGCAAGAATTGGTTTCATTACCAATTTGATATAATAGTGTTTTAAACATTTTAGAACCTCGATACTACTACAGTACCGGGTTACAGAGCAACTGTTGTATGTTCCAATATCAGACGTCAGTGAACACTTGAATGACGTCAGATATTGCAGATTTTTTTGTTTTGTTTTTACTTGACCAAAAGGTATAGCTGTATTTCTTTAAATGATAGAAGCAATCGATAAAATCCAAAGTAATACACTTTTTAAATGTTTAAAGGAAAGTCCCATAGAAACAAATTACATGTAAACTTTGGGTGTGGGGACAGAGGATAGTATGTTAAAATGGATGTTATAGTACAAAAAGGACTTTAAATAATAATTTTAATAATACTTTCAATGGTTATGACAATTAGTACTTCAATGCAAATGAACTTACTAAGGGATCTGACAATTCATATCTTAATGAAAATTTTCGGGATAGTAGTTTAGATCAAGAATGTTACATCCATGAATGTTTTCAAGTGCATATTTAATATGAAATCGAAATAACTGACCAGCAGTATTCAAGATCACTGAGCAGGAGGGCAGTTTCTTCCATTGGCATTTTCTTTTCGGATAGATTTAAATATCTTTATTTCTGATTCTCCATTTATACAATTTTTAAGCCAAAGCAATGATGGGCAAATATAATACATTATTAAAAAGCTATCAAATAACTAAAAAAGAAAACTTATGTAAAATATTGTTTTCTTTTTTGTTATGAATTAAAGATTTGTAGTTGTTTATTTTTAATTTTTTCTAGTCATTTAAAAATATAAAGACTTCAAAATCTTTTTTTTAAAGTATAGAGTAGTACATTCATGGAATCGGGAGTAATATTGTGATTTAAAAAGTCATGATTTTAATAATAATTTTTTCTAAAAATCAACCCATTACTTTTAGCTTCAAGGCTTTACCACTCTTACCTTTTTTTTAAAGATTTATAATTGATCTATCTTTAGATGGTTGAAATTTAAGAAAAATCAAAAACCACCAACTTGAAATAATTGTAGGCTAAATAATAAGGTCATAAATAATTTTTTTTCATAACCAAAATGTAATAAAATTTTAAGATAAGCTTTTGCTTAGCTAACTGATAGCTTTCCTATGAGGTACTGTACTTGCCTGCCATTGCTTTGATTTACGATATATTACTAATCGAAAATTTATCAGAATTCGAATTTATTCATCTTGAATACTTCAAATATCAAAGTTGAATTGAATTACGGATCCAATGTATCATTTCTATGTAGGCTTACTATCAATGAATACGTTTTGTGTTCAATAATTTTATGATAGATCTTGTATAAAAATTAACACCATTTTTTAAAATCCAACTTTATTGTTCGAAGTGTTAACAAAAAAATATAATTACATATTTATTACTGATATTTAACAAAAGGCAAAATGTCAGAGTTTGACTGGATTCTCTTAGATCACACATACTAAGAAAAAACAATCAAAGACATATTGGCAATGCAGGTCTTCGAACTGGTGCATAACTCCCAAAAGGTAACGTGGTTTGTTCGAATGTCATTTCATTTATTAGCTCACCTGAATTTGGTGTTTCGCTTGCATGATAAAATCTACTTTTGGGGCTCACTCTTGTACTTGTTATCTAAAAATATTGAGAGATGAGCACTCCAGATATGTTCCCCGGCCAAAGTTGTCCTATCTAGTAGAAGTTAATTGATCTCCTTAGAATATTAAAAGACATGACGGAAAGGCCGCCATATTTTAGGGGATTATGAATTCTCGTCCCCAATAATTCTTTTTCTTATTTAATTTTAAAAACGTCATCTCCATCATAAGAATCTGTGTGGCAATTTCTTCTTCAGAAGGAGTTACTCTGCAACGTAAAAGATATACTATCCATTAATTTATTTTTCATAAAACCAGATTGGGCCGCATGAAATATTTGGTTCAAAACTTGACTCAACCGGTCACCCAAAATAAGGAAAAATATTTTTTTTAAAGGCAGTTTTGCATAGTCCATTTTTTAAGAAATGTAAGATCCTTATCTTGCTTAGGAATGAAAATAATACGTCCGACCGAAGCAAAATCCAGAAAGATACCAACGGATAGAACTTCTTTATAAAATTAGATTAAAATGGGCGTTATAAAATTGACATGCTTGTTTATTCAAAGGTAAAAAACCAGATGGCCTGGGTGATCTATTAACTTTTGCATTTGTATTTATTGCATCCTGGATTTATTTTTCCGTAAGATGATGCTATAAAGAATCAATATCATTCTCAGGAGCTGAAAGCATTTTTCCAGGTGCACATCTACATTCCTCACAATAATACTTCCCATCATTTCTGCAACTTGCACACGTACGCGGTGTTAGTACAATCAAAGCATCATTTGTAAATAATTTTTTTACAAAATTAATTTGATAGGAGCCAATTTTATATAAAAATAACGTTAGAGGTCATTTAAGACCGAGGACAACGACAGACTAAACAATATGAATGTATTATTTTCCCATTACTATGAATCCAACGGAATAGCTTTGTTTATTTTAACCAATACAAATAAAGTAATGACCCAGAAACTTTATCAATTTTCTTTAAAAGAGACAAAATTTGCTGAAAACGTACAGTGTTACAAAAAATAATTATTAAAATAAAGATAGATTCCCAAAGTAACGTTGTTCTTGTAATTAATGGGTACGATAAATTAATTCCTAGTCTTATAGAGAAAAATGAAGCTGATTTCAAAGAAAATAATTTCAAAATAACTTAACGATGCTAAGTTTTCCTCAAATCGTAGGCTCAAGTTAATTTAGTATCTGAAACTATTCAAGACTAAGGGAGTATTCAAATTATGTACTATGACACAACAAATTTAAATACAAGTAAAAAAATCCTGGAGCCTGTATTCGTCCAAAAATAATAAAAAGAGAGCATCTACCTTGTGTTTAGACACCATATTATGGAACTTATAATTAGCACAATTTTTCAATCCTGTTTGTAATCAACATTAAAGGTTAAAAATTTCGAGCCATTTCTTTTGACCGATCTAAGAATATGGAGTGACAAAAATGATTGTAACAAGGCTTCAAATACTTTTGAGCAACTAAAGGTTATTAATAATCTAGTCGAGCGTGGAGTGGTGATAATTCAGGAATATATCAGTTAATTAACATCCAAAGAATCACAACTGCAGTTTTTCCTCCAAGCAGCCGAAGATCATATACTTGTATAACCTGATTCTAAGAAACATACTCGTTCTATTTTGTAATCATACAAAAAAATAAAATAAGAAAATGCAAGAATTTCAAATATTATTTATTAAATATTGACTTACAATACTAAATGATATAGCATAAAAGGGAATTTATATTAAGAATTTCATTTATATTTTTTGTATATATATCTACTGGATGATAGGTATAGTTTAACTTGTCTCTGCTCTTGGCTTTAACTGACCACGAAGGTGATATTTATATAGAAGTGACTCCTACTAAATGTATTTTGTACAACAGTCTGAATTAACAATAATTTCTAACTTATTTAATACGATTTAGTTATATAGATATTTTTCTTCAAATAAAGGTCATAAAAGGTTTGCACTTTTTTATTTATTTAAGTAATCATTATGTGTACTTCACAAATTTTCTATGTATAAAATGAATAGTTTGCCTGTGATACGCTAAAAAAACATACAAACAGGCGTAAAATCTACAATTCATGTCACAACAGTTGTTGTTCTTTTAAAAACATCGATACAGAATTCTCATAAAAACTTATAAAATATATTTGATAGAAATTTTGTTTATCTAACTTTGTTATTTTTAATGAATAGCTGTAATCTATACTTAATAGATTATATCTAAACATAAATACACTTTTTTTTAAAAAAAAGTGTAAAATTTCAAAACTCTAGGGTATTTAAGCTACCTCGAAATATTTTTTAAAAACATTCAATGTTAGCCAATGATATCCATAGCATAAAAAAAATTCTTCTTAGACCCTTAGAATATCCTATTTCGAACATTTAAAAATAAGCTCCACCTTAGACAAAATCAAAGCGTGTGCTGGGTTGAAGTTGAAGATGAACGTGGTTGGTTTGGGTGTAAGATATGTAAGTGGGAAATATTTTTGAATTACTTCATTAATTTGGGAAATAAATAGAAATATGCATTATCCATAAATTTTCTTGATTGTAAATCTTCACCCTGTATGTATATACATTAAGTAATATAATTTGTTAAAATAAAATCACTAGCTTTAAGAAATTAACTTTGTGTGATAGAAAAGAGTAAAAGAAGGAAACTGTTCCAACAAATGACACTGAACATACCTTCGCTAAAATGTATTGATGTATTTTCCAAATACATCAATAATACCAAGAACTGACATCTTATGTAAGCCATACACACATAATTCATTCATGTGTGGCGATAGCATAAAAACAAGCTGGGATTTTTTTTATGAAACAGAGAAAAGCGCATTATAAGTTATTTTATTCAATGAAAACCAGAAGAGGATTTTTAAAGAGTCAAATCAATATTAAACCACTTAAAAACTGTCCAATAAGTTATTAATATAATTGAAATTTTTTAAATTTTTACATGAACATATTATATTCAAGTTCAGTCAATTTGATCCTGCGGTATTTCAACTTTAAATCATATTTTGATATCATCAATATAATCAGTTTCAGTTGATAAGGTTTGTTCTTAACCAGCTAATCCCTTTCTTCTTCTTTTTTTTCTTTATTCTCGCAACGTGAATAGTTAAACATTATTCTTTATAAATAATATTCACGTCATGACGTCTCAGTATCTTTTATGATCAGTGTTACCAAATAACTGATTTTTATCAGGTTCAGTTAACCTTAAAACCGCGACTCTTAGGACTTTATCACATTTTGAATTAATATAAATTATAGTATTTATATCAACGGATACGTGTATCATACTGTCGTAGTATTAAAAAAAGTATTCCAGCTTGCTTTTATGTTAATGGCCACACACGTATGTGTCGATTGATGATGTAACAAGCGTTTCTTGAGTACCTTTTTTAAAGTCTACTTATACATCTATCATACATTATAAGTACAACTTCATTTAATACCTACTTATAATAATTCTTCTTACGTATAGGGTGTAGTGGAATAAAATTGTATACACTCACAGCCTAATTATATAACTGATTATAATTTTATGCAACGACGCAGCTAAATGGACAACAAACTCGAAAAAAATTATTCTCGTGAACTCAATCTGTGGAGGTTTGGGTCTCGGTTATTCCTAGAGAAGAAAATGTATTTTATTCTTCAAAAAAATATTGCTAACATTAAAATATACGATTTGATTTAATGTTTTGTAGCATGATATTTGGCCTTGATAATAGTATATATGAATACCTTCAAGTCAAGTCTTGACGCATATATACTGGAATATTTTTCATTCCTATTTGCAAAGTCAATTATTTTTGTATTTTTTTCATTGAAAGGATTTAAGCAATGGACTTTAGACTTCAACTCACAATAGTGATTTTTGGATCACGTTAAGAACTGGACTATGTCACTCAAAATTTGAATGAAAACAAAAAGTATTTCCTTACTTTTCAGTGATATAATAATAAATATAATTATTTTCATTTCACTACAGAACCCTCCTTTCGTCTTTAGTTTAGTCAAACACCATTTTCTAAGTACAATGAGGACACCTTTAAGGCAAACCCTACAACAACAATTTCCAAAATAAAATAGGGTCTTACGTGACGATTTATTATCATACAGTAAATTGATTTTCGCAATATACACAAATTTCAATAAAAATGGACACGATTATTAAATTGCTTGCAATGAAATTGTATCATAATCAGATACTTAATGATTAAATTACTCCCAATAAATATTTTAGCTATAAAATTACCAACAATCATTTTACCACACAATGATAATGAATGTAAAATGATCACTCTATTGGAAATTTATAGGTTCCTCTGCCATTTTGAACATTACCTGCTCTAACGGCCATTTTGCAGATTTCTAGCACTAATATAGTTATAATACGAGTACATTATTATTTCTTCGATCAAAAATATGCATATAAAATAGCTCAGGGAGCACTATATACAACATTTTGTGAACAATTTTATACATACAATAAAAATTTGCTTTATTAATACGATTATTACACACATGTTCAATAGTGTCACAATAAAATCAAGGTTTTTGGAAAAGTAAATGGCTTAGGGCAAAAGTGGCTCCTAATTGTACCAAAAACATTTAAGAAAAGTTTGAAAAGTTTTGAAAAATATTTAGAGGTAGCTCAACAGCCCTTAAATTTTGAAATTTTACATTTTTAAAGCAAAAACGGAGTATTTGCTTAAATACTTTCCATATACATCCATATATATTTTCAAGACACAGTTAGATAATTATCAGAACTTTTTTTTTAATCATAATATATATGTATTAATGGCCAATTATGTTTAGTTCTTTAAAACATACTTTATCAAAAGTTTTACATGGAACTTCCTTGTACTTTATAAAGAATTGAAATAAAAGTAAGAAATTTCAAAAAGAAATAAAATTACTAATTCTTTTTTTTTTTACATACATACATAGGTATTTTATGCATTCTTCTTTAATATAAGTAAAAGGGTGACCGGTATTTTTTTCCGCTAACATGATATGGCACTTCTATACCGCACCCATTTTTGGTGTGAGTCCGTGAATGGGTTCCTCATAATTACTAATGGGTCCAGCTGTATCAGCCTTAAATGGAGTCCAAGTCTCATCAACTTTCTCTCTACGGGTTGTGTTGGGCCCTTGTGTTCCTGCCCCTTCCTCAAGCCTTCACAGCTATCCTTATTTTGTAGACTCTCTAAATCTATGTACATACGGACAGGGGGCCGCTGTTTAATCACATCCCATCTTGTTGCAAGGAATGTTTTACTGGCTCTCAAACAAAATATATAATTTTTAAGGGGATTTTGACATCCCCTTGGACCCGACCAACTGAGGTAATATTATATTCATTGAGGAACTCGTCCCTACTATTGGTCCTGGCATTAAAGTTGGTGGGTTCATTATTTCACAGTAGAGGAAGAACTACATTCAATATCGAGTTCCAAGATGATAAATTTAATTCTAATAATTTACTTATTTCTTTATTGTTTTTAATAGTTCCAAGTGACCCATGGCAATCCACTCAGAAAAACAACGTCCGGTATTTTTCAAGAATCTGTTTTTAATGTTCACCACCCAAAAAATATTATTGGGGAATATCCTTTTAATCCAAGAGAAGTTCAAAGACTTCCACACTGATTTAATACAAGAGGACCCAAGGCCCCAATCTGGAACTGAAGCTTCTTCTCTGCTTTATGAAATATATGGTTTTGAGTTACCCCATACTAGACCATCTCTAATCTTGATTATTTCTTGGTTTATTTGACTGAAAAAGGGTGTATATCTTAATAAATGGAAGATACTAGGAATTACATTTACATCCCCATTGTTTCAGCCTTTCGTATCGAGTTAAAGGGATGCTCTTATAAATTATAACTCTTCTTTGTGGTGATTCAATAATTTTTACCTCATTTATTCTCATAGCTTCCAAAGAATCTGCTGTAACCCCAACTCTAAGTAGAACAACTGATCGAGTGATGTCTAGTTCACCGAAAGAAACTCTCAATTCACGATCATAATTTGTGTCTTTTTAAGATTTGTGGAGAGACCCGAGATATCAATGAAATTATAATTTCAAAGATATCTCGGGTAATAATATTTGTGGTCTCGAACGAGGCTTTGATGGACTGTACGATTTCTTCTTCAGATCCTGCCAGAAACAAGATAAGGTCATCAGCATACAGTTCCGACTTTAACAGGCAGTTTTTTGATTTGCAGACCTTTGATTGCATTAGTTAGCCTTATTTGATTCCACAAACCGTTAATGGCACTTTTGAACAGGGTTATAGATAACAAATCTACTTGTTTGGTACCTCTGTGTATTGCAAATTTGAAATTTGCTCCCGGAATATCAACTCTCGACGATGCATGTCGTAGAATAGCCGATATTATATCTACGAATTTATCATAAAATCCATTTATGTACAATTGTGGGATTATTTACTAATGAGATAAACTGTCGAAAGCTTTTTCAAAATCTATTAGGAGTATTGCAAGTTTTGTATTACGTGACGAACAGGGATCCATCAGAACTTAGTTATACTTCTTGGCGGGGTTTCTGAGTGTAGTCCCAAGATTAGGATATTTAGACTAGAATTCAAATTGACTCCAAAAAGAAGAACGACGATTACGTGATGTTTGCAGTTTCATTATAAGAGTAAATATCAAAACTTGGGTCAATACATTTCAGGCCTCTAATGCTTCTTTGAACGATCTCAATCGAGCGAAGTTGTTAATCGAATATTCTTCAAATAATATACATATTTACTAATGCGCCTCTTGTAAATTTACCAAACATTTATGGTATTTTTCGGAGAAACTTGTTAGACTTTCTCTTGTCAGTGATAGAGTAAGTTTAACTACACACAAAAAAAAATGCTTAGCTCTCTCAAAGTTAAGCACAGAAGGAATTTAACTTTTGATTTTAAGCATAAAAATATGTAGACTTTGTCACGAAGAAGTCAAAACAAATTATAAAAATTTTGGAGCTGCTTGATATTTTTTTTAAGTTGTCTCAGCACTTTAGAATAGTAGTTAGACTACATGGAGGCATAAAAAAGATGCTTCGTTTCACATATGCAATGATCTTGCTGAAAGAGGAGTAGCGCTCATTACATGATATAGTGGGTTAATAAGAAATCACACGTCACAAATTCGATGGTCTTCTACAAGTCGTAGAAGACCATTGAAAGATCTAACCAACACCAACAAGATGGAAAATACTAACCAAAAGTTTTTGCATTTAAAAAAAAATTACAATAACGAATTAAAAATTATTCATATAGGTATTATATGAAAATATCAATATGCACATTTGAAAATAAATTTACTTAAAAAATAAAATATTTTGACCTGAATAAATCTTGTATCTAAATATATAAATAGAAATAGAGTATGTACTTGATCATTTGTTTGATATATCATCAAGAAAAGAGAAAAAAAAATGTATCCAAAAGAGGTATTTTTCGTAGGTACCATCTTCGACTAGGATGATCTAGATTTTTATTGCTGGCTTTGTGTGTTAAGATTGAATTAATAAGGTTACTTTCCCTGAAAAGGTCATGGTGACTAAGAACTAAGATCTCATCTAGTTATGTAAGCATTGTTACTTTTTCTTGTATCTGCCATCATTATTTTTTGGGTTTAGAGGATCCAAGGGAATGAAATGTAATAAGCCTCGAACTCAAATGAGACATAGTACACAAATCGAGGGATTCAGATCTATGTTTCTAACTTATCCGTAGAAGGTATAAAATATTAGGTAGTTGGTTTCTTGAGATGCCACCAATCCCATAGACTCTGCTCCTCCATGATTTAAGGGCCAATAATTTCAATATGTAGTTATCTATGTATTTCCTTACTATTATTATGTATATATTTAACATGTTAATTGTACTTCCTGATTAATTTATTCATCTACATACAAATTCTAATAGGATTGTTTTCTACTGTGTTCATATCTTTTACATTACTTATATAAATTATAACAAAAAATAATAGATTTAAATGCGTATGTATTTTTTAATTATGACTTGTGAAGTAGATCGCTTCTCATTAACTTGTTTTAATCATGGAATATGTTCTTTCTTGCATCTATCATGCATCATTACGGTATAATTACTTTCTGATATACCTTGTACGGAAATTGAAGGATGCAATTCATAGATTTTTCTCCCTGGACATCAATGAACTCGCTTAAGAAATAAATTGTCAATATAATTTAATTATTTTTACGCTTAGTTTTCAGTATGTAATCATGTCTCTTGTTCAAACTTAATCATATGTTACTTAATACCTAATATGAAGTCTTAATAAATTATATAATTAAGTATCACTTAATTGTGCTATGGTTTAATCAATCACAATTGATTAAATAAGTTTCCACATAATATTATACAATCATAAGATCATGTTAAACAATCCTTACATAATGAGATGTGATCTCCTCTGAACTCATCCCTCAGCCCCTACCCTCCACCCGATACTCCATAACAGACAAATTCACTACCTCCTTTACATAATGAGACCTTTCATCTACTTTCATGATCATCCAAAGTGCTAAGTATCCTAATATCTCAAAAAAAAAGTTGAGATTCCTTTCCCCCTATTTCAATAATATATTCTTCGCGTCGCTTCACATTTCTTGTTTATTAAAAATGTTGCAGTAATTGATAGTCTCTAATTTCAAGGTAAAAAGATCCTGGAAAGCAGGAGTGGATTTTTATACATTTATTATGTCACTGAAGATGAAGTAAGACCGTATCAGTGTACCCATTTGTATTCTCTAAATTCCAGTTTCGAACTTCTTAGAGGGATTTGTCATATTTTGAATAATATTGAGCGCTAATGTCAAAACATTTATTAACTGTATTTTCTTATACAAATTACAAACACAATCCCTCTTTTACTTATTGACCCACTCCTCCTTTATTCAAACTCATTACAACAAATTAATCTTACCTATACCCGATTTTGTGTTGTTTGTTTGAACATCAACTGTTTGAGTATGAAACTCTTATATGCAGCATCTTTTGTGTAAATAAGCCTAGTATTTTAGGTACAAAAATCAACTAATGATTAAATAAATCATTTAATAAGTATGTGTTTATATTTTTATCATAATTTATGATGCGATCTTAAATCAAAAGACTTATTTAATCCATAAATAATAATTAATTTTATAACCTTGACCTTTGAACAAGAGATACTTTATAAATTCATCACTATAATAAATAACTCATTATAGTATCTCCAAAAATAGTTTGTTAATCATTATTTAGAAAATAATATGGAGTTATTTTCAAGTATGTTAAATTGTTCAATATACAAAAAAAAAAAAAAAAAAAAAAAGATGGAGTCGAAGTTGCTATGGTGTTTTTATATAACCTCCTTCATCTGGAAGTGGTTCATCTTAAGGAAGACTGATAACAAAATTTCATATTAATATAAGGCAAGGCAATATTTGATGCCACTTGTTTTCGAATCCAGGCTCGAATACTTTTGGACTGAGTAGATAAAATATGAAGAACAAAATATATATTTGATAATGAATTTTGATTGCAACCTAGTTATAAAAATATAAGGATATTTAGCCCTAGTTGGGAGGACTACTGGAATCATACTATACTTGCAAAGGATTACCTGGCCTTACTCGGTCCAAGGTGGAAGCGGGAAATCACATTGGCAATGGCCATTTCTATTTATTCTTAACGTTTAGACCCCTTCAGTACGTGGGAACATTCTAATATAGCGCCTGTATATTATATGAAATGTAATATTATGAATTGAAGAAACAAAATTGTGTAATAAATGTCGAATAACATAACAACATTTTTGAGTGAGGACTCAACTGAAGTACAACTGGCCTTGATGAAGTCCAAGAACAAGTTGGTCCAATCCTCTGTGATCACGACCTTTAGTGTATCGATATATGGTTGATAAGTCTTGTTTGTCTTGTCTACCATATAGCAAAGTCCAGTAAGGTCAGATTGGGTGAGAACCAAGGAAATAAGTCTACCTGCCACTAGACAGCCAAGTTCTCCCTGCAGGGATTCTGCAACTTCTTAGACCAGTGTGCCATGGCACAGTCTCGGATAAAACATAGTTGTCCCTGGGGAATGTGCTCTTCAACCATGGCAAGACATGATACCTTAGGACCTTGTAGTAGACTTCCGTTTTTCGCTGTATTTTTCATCGTGAAGGTTTCCTCAAACTGAGCCTTTGGTTTCAGCCAAGAAGTGATCATTTCTCCTGTTCAAAACAGCGTCCACTGTGAATATCTTTTTGTCAGAAATTAACTCGTGTATGGAAGAGATCGTACGACCTCTGCCGTTTTGCTTGTTGCTTGGATATTTTGATCACACAAAAACAAAACAAACATCAAATTGTAGCTTTTTGTCGTTTCTTTTGAATGGTGCCAAGTTTAAAATTGTCAGACTTTTAGAACTGAGGCTAGATGGTATCGAAGAGAAAGCTAATTTTTGATTCTTTATCCTGTATGGATGAAAATTTTTGTCTAGATGAGCAGTCCATTTTTTATTTTTGTAAAAAAACTGCCAAATTGAAATTCACGATCAAAATTAGGGCAAACAACTGTTTGCCCTAATTTTGCAAAAAAGTACTTAATAGCATTTATTGCCATTCTAAAGAGAAACACAAATTTACCAAGTTTGTTTTTTTTAATTACAAAACATATAGTTATGGAGAATATGTAATTTAATCATTTGATGAAGTTTCATCATGGTTTATTTGTCATTTTTACATTATATATAGTAAAAATATTAACTATGAGTCGCCAGATGGCATTGCCTTCGACTGTTATGTAGTTTATGAATTCAGTGAAAATATTTTAAAAATAGGACAAAATAATATTACAATATCTTAAAAAAGAAATAAAAATTATGCAATAATTGACGTCAATTGTTCCTTTTCATAATTTAGTATGTTAAAAAGCATAAATATTTAGAAAATAAAGCACTTAATCATTAACTGCCCTAATATTTTAATATGAGAAAAATAAAAACGGAATGGAAATAAATAAATCAGATATCTCAATAATATTTAACTCAACACAAGGCTTTTTATATTTTATCAAAATTTTTAACTCGTTTTCTTTTCAAAATTGTAAAAAATATTGTAAATTTGTTAAAATATTTAAACTTTATTTGATTAAATATTATTCCTCGAATATGGAGTACAGAAATGAAAATAATCTGCAAATAAGAAGTAATTATTTCCTAATTTAATAATAATGCATGTAAAAAATATTTGTGCCGATAGTCTAAAATATTAAATATTGAAAAGCTCGACCTGTTTGTCTTCCAAGAAAAAAATAACACTCTTCAAGAAATGTTTACACATGGATTGAGATAGTCTGTTCCTGATTGTGTTTAGCTTGAAAGCCATGAAAATAACGTTTCTGCTTTTGTGACCTACAATTCATATACTATCAATAAGCCTAGATAGTTTAATTAATATACAAAAAAAAATTCCTAAATAACTTATATAAAAATATTTTTCTTGTTATATAATGAAGTTCTCTATCTTTGCTGTACGAAAAGTTATGATTTGTATCATTTTTATCAAAAGTTATAAATTTCTTGCACTTTCAAAGAAAGGGTAAATTTTTCTTCATTTTTTTTATACTTGCAAGGTAGTTTCTCCGATTCAGAAAAAGGTTTGAAAATAAATTAAATATTATTCGACTCTGGAAGCATGTATAAACTAATTATATAAATATATTTCTTGTCTTAGATTTATGTTAATTTTTCAAGTTAAAAAAGAACAGTAAAAGTGGATTACCACATCTATTGTGCCTGCACACGTATTAAATGCCTGTTAGAGCAGACAATGTGTAAGATCCCGTCAGAACATACGATATGCAAATCTATAAAATTTACAATAAATTGGTCAATTGTCATTTTAACTTCATTCACATTGTCAGATGAAATGAGTCCGAGTAATTTGATTATTAAACAATTCATTGAGCAATGAATGTGTACAAGTGAACCTCTGGTCTAAAATGTAGATCAAAACCTATTGCCACCGCTATTCTGGGCATCAAGGACTCCTTTTAATATCCTATGATACACCCCAGCCCACGTTTTTACTACATAAAAAAGAAAAAAACCTGTAATTGAAATCAAAACTTTACTTTTAAAGACGCAACATTAAAATTTAATTTTTTATATTTTTAAATCAAAACGCGTCCATAACGAACCATTTTTTGACGTTTGATGGGTATTTTCTTAATTAGAGGAATAAAATGCGAAATTTAAAAAAAATCAGACCATACAAAATTCCCAACTTTTGTGATGACTGTACAATATACATGCAGTCAAAACTGGGCATAATAAAAATATGCTCATAGGCAATGCTCTATGAAATAGCAATCTTTGATTACATAAAATACTTCGCATAGAAGAAACATGAAGTAAAAATCCGCATAAACTCAACTTTTTATTCCTTTTTTTGGTATTTACTTCCATCAGTCTGATGAAAAAAAAATAGAATGAAGAATTCACATGAAGGTTATATATATATATATATATACATGATATCGGGAGAAGAGTTGCTCTCACAAAAAACATCCTTTAATCAACTAACAAGAGTTAATGATAAATATAATGTTATGCGTAAACTAGTACACGCACGATAGATGTGGTAACCCCCTTATAAGGACTTTTAAATACATTTATTTTTTTACAATTAGAAACAAAAAATATATTATATTTCTTCTATGTCACATAAAGTCATAGAAAAATGAGACTTTAATAATAAATACAATGTACAAACATATTTGCTCAGTTGTTTTACCTGACCGAATCCCAAATACATGTCTCTTTATAAGAAACTAGCTAAGGATTATCCAGTGTTGCTCGGGCTAAGGAGGGAGAGGGAAATCCCATTGAAAATAGTCAAACTAATTGAGAAATTTAAAAAAATATTCCAGAAAATACATCCATATACTACTAATTATTATATGAATGTTTTGTTGTAGTCAAAAATATCCTGATAATAATAATTATAATTATCTTGGATTCTTCAGACTACATCAATCCGGTCAAGTAAGGTAATCTAAGAAGTATCACCATAAAAAAAAAACCATAGTACCAACTGAAATTGATTATATTAAAATACGATTTAAAGTTCAAGTACCGCAGGATCAAATTGACTGAACTTGTATATAATATATTCATGTAAAAATTGAAACAAATATCAATCGGATTAATAACTTGTTAGATAGTGTTTCATTGGTTTAATATTGATTTGACTCTTTATAAAAAATCCTCTTCGGTTTTTCATTGAAGTAAAAAAACTTATAATGTGTTTTTCTCTGTTGCATCAAAATAATCCCAGCTTGCTTTTATGTTATCGCCACACATATGCTTTTGTTTTTTTTAACCAAAACTACCATCATTATTATTTTATTCCCTTTTTTCCTCACTACGCCATCATATGGAGTCCAAAAGTAAATTAGTGTTGTCAAAGATTAAGGAATAACGTGTGGCAAAGGATATCCTGCCTTAGACGAGACTACCGGTAGATCAAGACATTACTTATTTTTCCATGGGCTTGGAGCATGAGGACTCGAGACCAGAAAGACCCGGAGCATGATAATTCAGACTTGACCTGATAACTGAAAAAGTGGACTCAAATATAGCTCTGAGTATTGGATCTACTCTTTTCTTTAATTATATTTTGTATTTACTATATAGAATGAGTAATTAATAGTTATTTATGGAATATGAAGAGGATCTATATTCAAACAACATTGGTAAGTTTTTGACTGTTTTTATAGAATAAGCTGCACTATCGATAATGAAAACCTTTAGTCTCTTGCCTAAGAAAAGGGAGCCCAAAACTTTGTTAAGACTTTTTACTACAATACCTGTAATTATTCTATTGTCATCCTTCTTAACATCTTCCAAATTTATTAAATAAAGGCAACCTATCAACACTACAGTCGTGGATCGTAGTTTAGTTTACAACAAGAAGATTATCATTGAATAAAAGATCTTTCTTAATTTTTGACAATAGTACTTTTCTTTGGGACTCCATTGACTTTGGGATGTGATAGCGAGGAGGAATGGCTTTACTAGTAACAAGTTCCATTAATTTTACAAAATTTGGATGGTTATCTATATGGAGTGGGAAATTGCAGAAAACATGCATCTTGTTCATATCCGCCATAAAATTAAAAGCATCAGGACTTGATTTATTTATATTTTTTGAATAAAGTTTCAAATTATTATCGTGGATATGACCTTTATTATGATGTTGAAATTTGATTTTTCTAAAGGCTAGTCTCCCAAAATCAAAAAGGCCACATAACAAAATTCTGAAAGCCTTGCAATAAATCTAGACTTTTTCTCCTTCATTATCTGCAAAAAGGAATTAAAGTTAATATTTATATCATATCAATGATATAATAAAATCGAATATTATTTAATGTGAAAAAATTATATATAATTGTTATAATTATTTTTTTCTTTTTACTCATAAAATAATTCTAAACATGTTAGAATTATTCAGATGACAAGTAAGTAACATTGCAATTGTAGGTACTATAAGTGTTTGAATGAATAAATTTATTAAAAAAACTTAATTACCTATAAAGACGCATTATATTTCGTACAAATGGGAATATTTATTTTTTAATTTTACATTTAGGAAGGCTACAAGCAATAAAATTAACTTACTTTTTTATTTGTAAATTGTGTATCATTTTTATTAAACTTCAGAAATTTCTATCACAATTTTACATTTGAACAGTTTGCGTTGTCTTTTTTTTTTTTTTTTTTTTTGGTCCTGATAATGACAAAGGAATTGTTCTTTGACTTCCTACATAATATTGAATGCGATTCTTGGAAATAATAGTATTGTAATAAAGGGGGTAACATTGAGAGAAAATGGCAATTTAGTGTTTTAATATCAAAGATCCATATAGTCAAAAATCTTTCTAGCCTTTAATGAGAGTAAATCCATTTTCAGACACAAATAATCCAGGACTAGATCCTTTCATTCAAATTTGAACTATTGGTAAGTCATTCAACCTTGATAAAAACTGAGTAAGATAATTGATTAATATTGAAACCGCTCTTTGCTTTACAACATTGTTTGGAAAGTTTGGATTATGTTTATGATAAAAAATATTTTTTGGAGTAAGACAAGAGTTTAGGATCGACATAGAAGTAATGTTATTTTTTATATACGGTGTAGGATTTGTATTCTCTTCCATTCCAAACCTCTCAGGGCTACTCACAGCTAATCTAGTAAAAACATCATGACAGTTGACCTGCTCTCCTCCAAAAAATTCTTCAAAGTATGAGGATGACCACGTTGATTGAGGTTTTTTTTTAACATTTTAGCATACCGGTGGATAGCATATGAACATATTTGATTATGTTGTGAATAACTACATATGTGTGTACTCAAGAAAAACAGTGAGTAACACAAAGGACTTCTTGTGTAGTTATCTTTTATATTTTTTGCAATTATCTATTCGACAACACATATAAAGTACGGTCAATGCCGGATACTACAACACTTGTAATAAAATATGAGTGATCATAATAATATTGCAAGACCCTTTATTACTTGTAACATTGATTGTTTTTGTTGTTGTTTTCTTAAACTTTTGCTCCTGATTATTGCTGTGAACTTTGATTGGTTAATCTCAAATTAAAAATTGTAAATCAGTGGAGATACCCCTAGTTTAAAAAATATTATATACATTGAACATGCACTCTTTTTTCCTTTCCTTTTTTTGACCAGCTAAGGACCTTTTTTGTTCTTTTTTTTCTATTACAACTTGAATAGTTATGAATTTAAAAAGGAACAATAAGCCATGAACGTTGTTTACTAACACGTACAGTAGTAACATCTTGTGTTTATGATTGATTATTGGTAGTTTTTTTACTTATTTGTTTTATTATGACAGCTTAGTATACCTGGACCATCTGGATATTATTGATGTGGTTTTTTTAGTTTGATCATGTTCTATTGTACTAAAACAATCGTCTAATGAATCAAAAGCACTTAGTTTATTAATTATTATTCTAATAACACAAAAAAAATAGATCAATAAAAATAAATATTTTAACTCCTTTAAACATTCATTAAATTTTAATTCGATTCCCTCTTTCATTTCATAACTATTCTTATCTCCGTGTACAAAATACTCCTTGCCTAGTCCCTACTATTAAATAGATAATAGTTCATTGGTCGGAAAGAATAATGCGTAATAACTTGTTAACTTCTACTTTACAATAATTTATAGACTTTTTCCTTTCTGTTTATGGAGGAAAGATTGAGAGGTATCTAATAAACAAAACACATTGTGATCCATTTCGTATTAGCAATTCCATTTTTTTTTTTTTTTTTTTTTTTCAAATTCCGATTTGTCTACTTTTGCTCGATATGAGTGAAATGAGTTGAGTAGGTTGAAACATACAAAAAAGATCACCTCGTGATTGAATTGTATTCTTTCCATCTGTTTCACGTGCTGGCACTTGTGAGTTGTCTTAAAAAAGAAAAGAATAATAAAAATATTCATTCTTATAGACTTCTGTAATCAATGCAAGGTATTTATCAAGTATTACTGATAATGAAAAATATAGAATTACAAGACATTAACCCTTACATATGTACATAGTACATTCTTATATTTCTACATGGTCCTACTACGCACTTAAACATACATACCATAAATATGAAATGCGTATATTGTTGGAGAAATACAAACGTGTTTTTTTAATATTATTGGAGTTTTATTTTAGGCAACTTGTTTTTGTGTCTTAACGATATTAACTCCTTCAAAGTTATTCTTTTCAAAATAAGTAGGAGCCACGAGGTGCATGGTATGTTACACTCATACATTGTACAATATTAAACTCATGACAATAAATTATGTTTTATACCGTTAGAACTTGCTTAAATAATGCCTTAAATTGGAAGACACATTGTGAGTGAGTATTTTAATCATACAATTGGGATGATAAATAGACATATCAATATCTTCAGTATGTATATAATATTGGGTTATCCTACTCAAAGCTCTAAAACAAAGAGAAAATTTATTTGATTACAAGAAAACTTTGCCTTCCCCGCCAAACTATATTGATTTTATTGACTCCAAATGGCGTTACTTTTTCATTTTTCTTCGTGAAGTAAGCAAGTTTTTTCTTCCCTTTGCCGAAATCCCCTTGTATTAACTCAATTAACAGAATGAACTTTATATGACTGTACATTGAACACGTATGGTAGGTGTGGTAACCGCCTTTATGCACCTTAATTCAAGTTATGTTTCCAAATGGACATCTCGGTTGTTGTCCATTGGAGTTTTTCTAACTACAAATCTGTTAATTGAATTTATGAGTAATTAGCAAAGGGTTACTCAGCGTCGCTTGGGACAAGGAGAGAGTCGGAAATCACATTAACAATGGTCAGTGCAATTTTTTTAATGTTTAGATCCCTTCAAGGCTGGGGAGCGTTAAGATATTCTTACAGGCTTTATAAATTAACGCTTGTATATTATATAAAATGTATTAGTACGAACTTCAAATAACATACAAACATATATGCAAGAAAATTTGTATAGATGAGAAATTCATCTTTTATTTTTCTCAAAAAATTGCCAAATTGAAATTCACGAAGAAAATTCCAAAAAACTGTACTAATTTTGCAAAAAAAAGTAGTTAATAGTATTTATTGGTATTGTAATATAAATGTACTAAGATTTTTTGTTTACTTGAAAAACCAAAAAAAGTTAAGGAGGTAACGTCTAGAAACTAAAAATACGGAAATTTAGTGTTAAGGTTTTCAATTTTATGTCCAAAATGCACCGTTTTGTGTCATTTCTTCCTAAAAATTAAATTTTGAAGATAAAAACTCAAAAAATGAAAAAAAAATATTGATAAAATGACAGATACATCAGTTAAACATCCATTTCTATGTGTTCAATGTATATACAAACGAACTTCCAGACAAATTTCTACAAACTTTATTTTATCCACAAATCCAGTATTCCATCGTCTTCTGCATTTTTTTGCACCGAAAAAAAGGAAGTGCAACTTTCATCGATTTCTTATTTTGCCCATAACTATTTTGATTTGGAATAAATTTAAAAAACTATATTTTCGTATGGTTGTTTTTTGAGACTTCAGTAATTTTTTTTACAAATAACTCAATCCCCTATCTAGTCTTTTTGAGCTCCAAAAAACAATTTTTGTGTTTTGGGTATGGAGTATATAACCCTCGTTTGGGTAGAACGTGAGACATTTATAAAATTTAGAGGAGTATACATTTATGTGAATTAATGTTGTTGTTTTTTAACAATTTGTTAATTTTGGTACGCATTTGGTTCTCAATTGGAATCACAATTTTATTCGAACTATAATTATAAAAGAAATCAACAATTCTGTAATTATATATGGTGTATTAAAAAGAAAAAAAATATTTTTAATGGATTTTTTTCCTTAATGTTTATCTCATTGGCAATCCAAACAGTGCTTACATGACATTCGGTCTAGAAGTTTTTACTATTTAATACAAATTTTCAACAATTAGCCTTTGCTATCAAAATAATTGGAACGGAATCGACTAAACCGAAATTGGGCGTGAGTGGTTATTACTATAACAGAATCATAAATACTATTAACCTTTCAAGGGCGTTCGTAGGAGGTAGGCTGGAGGGGTTGTAGCCCCCCCCCCTAACTAAATTTTTTAGCTTTTTACTAGAAAATTTAATTTTTGAAGTCTTCTTCCGAAAAACTTAATTTTTTGAGAATAGCTGTAGTTTTTTGAAAAAAAAAAAATTTGAAATTTGTTATATAAAAATTATTTTTTCAAAGGATTCCAAGAATTAAATCCCCTCCCCCAAACAAAAAAAAATATTCTGGTTTGCGTTTTTGCCTTGTTCGAAGAAAAACTGCATTTACTCTTTTCTGGTTTCCATCTTTGACGTGCACTCAGAACAGAAAATACTGAGTCAAACAATTACAAAGCTTTCTTGGAATTTATTTGTAATAAATCTTATTTTTAAAGTCTAGCGAGATATACATTACTAAAGCAATATTCAAATGATTCTATGTTGAAAAATACTACTTTATTATTCCTTTTTGTCATTCTCATAATCCTATTACGTATTATTTTCATTCTAGAGCATTATCATTTATGCTCTTTAACTGTAAGTAATTAATTATTATCTTCATTTCTATTCATAAGCTATTTAGTACGTAGTGAAACTTAAGAAACTTGAAGGAATTAAGACGGTTTAAATATTAATAAAACTAAAGAAATAAATATTATTTAAATTTTGTTCAGTAATTCACAAATCCCGGATCAAAAAATAACTAGGGGTAAAACTGTTGTAGAAGATGAGGAGAATAAAATTGTATTGTTTCTCTACAAAAAATTCCAGCCAATTTACTTAAACCAATAATATCTTAACATCGAAAAATAGGGAGACTCTCACAACCTCTCTTTTGTAAATGAAAACTAAAGGATGCAAACACAATAATAACACAACTGTTAAAAATCTAATAATAACTGTAATGTTCTCATCTGTGTACATTTTGTCCAATAAATGATTCAAACATCTCATTAGTATTTTTTCCCATTAACAACTAATTTCTTCAATAAAATAACACTATTATTCACTCTAAAAAACTATTGTGGGAAACATTTTATTTTAGGCGATGAATATTTTATTTGCATAGACATACAATATCCTCGTAAGAGTAATATTCCAAATCAGTGAAAAGCAATTTAGTAGTTAAGTACAGGATTCCCAATTCAATAAATTTTGCAATAACTAAAGGATACTCAACTTTGATGGTGTAATACAAAGTTAACAAATTAAAATTATTTCCTTTAGCTGATGTTGAAATTACAATAAAATACTACACAAAAATACATAAACATACGAGTTAATGATTGAAATTGACGGACCTCGTAAGTCAAATCCATTTATCTGAAAAGATATACATATAAAAAAGTAAAACATTAAGCCACTTTCTTGCTTCGTTGGCAACCCTGAAAAATTTAGTATTTTTGTTGAATAATTATTTTTTATATCGAACCTCAAGGTATGGGGACTGTTCAACGTCTATAACGTCTTATCATCTGATTCTGGGCCAAGATTAAAAGTAATAACAGCCTCAAATACATCGGCGAACAGATTGGCAGCTCTTGTATATATATTTAGACCGTATCCATGTTGTACCACGCTGCCATGAGATGAGAGGTGTGGGAAATATTTTTCCCAAGATGCCCCAAAACGCAAAGTCAAGGGGGTTGAGATCAGGGCTGGAGGAGGACCACACGGAGGCAGCCCAGAGGTCAGTTGTATTGTTGATGGAAAAGATATTGTTCTTCTTGGCTGTATGGGCACTAATGGACTTCTTGATGTTGTAGGTAGTCCGGATAGAGAAACCTTTGCAGCCTTCTTGGGACTGACACTGGTTTGGAGGGAATTGCAGAGGCTTTGTCTTTTTGGTTGTTGCTCCGACGTTTTTACACTAAAAGACTTGGAATATAAACAAAACATGTGGACTTTTATTTCAGCTGTCTTTTGGTTGATTAATGAAGTTTTCTATTCAAAAATAATGGGGACAAAATCGTAATAAAATGCTTCTGCAAGTTCTGTGCCCCCACTCTCTACATCAAACAGTCCTCATTACTGTATCTTTGTTTCTACCCTGTGCCCTTACTACTAACTGAAAGGGCACTCTACTACAGCTTTACTATACTGAACTACTAATCTAAATCCCTATATTGTCTCTATGTATATATTTCTTCATCTTCCTACCATTTTACATATAATGTATATTTTATATTATTATATATAATAATAAGCATGTTACACATACAAATAAATGTATGTAAAAAGCCAAAAAGCTTTGAAAGTTTTCTTGTATCAAATGATGAAAAAATAGAATGTATCTTTAAAATAGTTTTTATATTTATTCATACAATAATGAGAATGAAAGTTTCGAAAGTTTTATCCCCTTTTTGATGCCTCAAGTTCCTGAACGTCATTTTTTTAAACATTCACATATTTCCAAAAGTATGGAACAAAATTTGGCAATATTTTAATATGATGTTCCGCTGGACAAAGAATTAAAAAGTATCAAGTTAAGCATTCATACAACCAATTTTAAATCTTCTGCCAATATGGGATTTGAAAAATAAGATATAAATGATTTTCTATTGTTGAAGGGCTGTATGGGTACATCTAGCAGCGGTAGACCTCTCGGATAGACTATTCACGAGTCAATTTTGAAACTTTTTGGATTTATTTTTGTCTGACTTTAATTCTTAAATCCTTGGTTTTTTTCTTCTTCGTGAAAAAAATGCTCTCAAAAGCATTGAGTAACTCTATTTATGCAATAAAGAGTTTTAAATTACAAAAATCAACATAAATTATGAAAAACACATAAAATGTTGTAAAATTACGTGATAAAAATTAAGAAAACAAAGAATGATGTGAATCTAATTAATATTCAATTAGTATTGAATTTTTCTCCCTGATATATTGCTGATAAATAAGGAACAAAATTTCACATTTCAATGTTTTGCATTGTAAATAATTCAAGATTCTTCTTTGAATGGGCACTGCAGTAAATGGAATACGTAATTGACCATTATTTTCAATATTTTACATTCAAAAGTGTTACTTATAATTATGTTATGAATCGATGTTTTTCCTTTTTTATTTTATTAATCAGTTTTATGTTGGAAACCTTTTTATATCAGAGAGCCATGAAGATTAAATATTTGAAAGTTTATTTGAATGAGAACCATAAAATATATTTTAAGACTTAATTCAAATTAATATAAGTACAATGAGCTATGAATTTATTCTTTTAATTTATGTAGTTATAATATAATATTAATACTATTTTTATATTATACTTAAAGAATTAATTGTAGTTCTACAACTTGAAAATACAAACCCAAATTATGATAAATGACATTTTTTCGAAAATGAGTGAGATATTACCACTTATTTTTTGTAATTAAATATTAGTTTTATGCCCAATTCAATATGATTTCCTTATATATTCCAAGTCAAAGTCAGATTTTTGAACTCAAATTCTGTTAAATCTATGGAAAGTTTTCAAAAGTTGGATTATAATTGTTCTCTCTACTAATTATATAATATTAAATGTAATCATATGTTAATTTTCTTTTCTTGACCTATAGGCGTATCTAGATTTCAAATTTTAAAATTAAAGCATCACAAACAACGAAAATATAAATACTTAACAAGAGTTGCACAGCAAAAAAAAGTAAATTTTTAACTAGAGTCCTAGAAACAGATATATACTTATAGTAGAATGTCAAAAGAAAATGGAAGGAATTGTTAAAATAAAAGTAACTAAAGACATTATATCATTTTTAAAACATTTATATGTAGCTTCACAACCGATAATACGCCAGAATGGTCATTGTCCGAGGAGCTCTGCTTTGTCTATAAAAATTGGTGCACCTTTATAACAATGGCGTTTATAAGTTTTTCTTCATTTTCACTGTAAAAGACTATAAAATGGTTTCTCTCCAAATTATAAAAGTCATAATATTCGTGTAGAATATTTCCATAAGCTTAGTACAAAGGTCCAAGAGTGATGCAATCAAATGAAAAATTGTTACTTTATTCATCATCGATTCGACAGAAATAACATATTCGTTTTTGTCGGATAAAAATTTAGCTTTTACCTATAGGGTGCCAGAAAGAATCAGTCACTTAAGCCATTTATCTGATGAAGACAAAAGCGAACTTTTGAGAACATTAAGACCTTTCTTGACATGGACGTTAAGTTTCCTTCGATCTAAATAGCTGATGAAAGGAGTCAATGTTGGTATCAGATTGTTTTTCTCAGTGCAGAAGCAGTCGTAGAGGTTAATTGAAATCGATAAGGCACTGCAGGTATTGGAACCTGTACAAACTTTCCAAAAATTAACGTTTAAAAGACATTTTGTTAATTAGGCTACTTGAACCATAAGTTTCGGCAGCAATATCGAACCCAACGGTTGCAACTCCAATGTCATTATTGGAATATCTGGTTGGGGATTCCCACTTAATAGACTTTTCATGTGTTATTAGTATTTCCCGAACACGTTCTGAGAGTGATTATATCCTATCTGAATATATGGACAACTTGTCGAGTATTACTTTGAGGTCGGCTGTGGGATCATCCGAGTATTTACTCCCTATGAATCTGGAAAGGTGGTTGTTCTAGTAATGATTTTTAGTTCAAAGATGTCTGACCCAGCATTGATTTAAAGACTTCCATAGGTCGCTGAAAAAAATAACAAATAGGGCACCATATTATAGATGGTTGTAAGTCTCCTTGGCGTAATATTTTACTTATTTTTCAAATTCAGAAAATACTTTTCCATCATTGAAACCTGAGTGGATATTTTTCCTTGATACGGCGTTAATCGTAATATATGGGTAACTCTAGGGATAATATAGGTGTTACAAGCTTAAATTTTATCCCACATAAAATTTTGTTGAAAAGAACTCGCAAGCTCGTTTAATTTTGAAAGCTACATCTTCAAAGTTTTTTAACAACAGTCGTTTCCTATGCAAGACCCTAATATTCTTATGTTTTTCGCTTTGTGAAAAGCTGGCCATGATTTATTTATAAGGTTATCATATGGGCTGAGCACCTCAGTCTTTTCTTGGTTCATGTGGAGGCCAGACTGGTTCAAAAAAATCATCTATTAGCTAAAGAGTTCCCTTCAAGAATTTTATTGTTCGCAGTGGACTGCCTGTAAAAATCATGCTCAAGTGGTCAGCGTAGAAAAGATTACATTTGGGAAGAGATGAAAGGGAGGAGAAACCAACAATATTATCTTCCACGAGTTTTTTCCTAATTAAAGTGTCAACATACAAAATGAAAAGTAAGACTGACGATGGGTCTCCTTATTGAACGCCTCTTTTGTTGGGGAACTTTGCACTTTGACTTCCATATTGGATAATTTTTTCTGAGAGTTTGCAAGCAGAAATCCAATCATGCAGCCGCCAAATCCTTTTTGATATAATATTTGATTTATAAATTTGTGGGATAGCGTGTAACTTTGGTAAAATCCCCTCAGTCAAAGATTGAAAAAAATTGGTGTCTTTATACACTCCAAGGGAATTTAATCAATATATCCGTCTTGTCTTTCTCACAAAGCTTTGCAAAGTTTATCCACTGATGAACGATCAAGTGATTGATTATAATACCATATTTCCAAATCATTCATCCAACAGTATTTAATAGCTGTTGACGATAAATTTTATTCATTAGAATTTATAAAACAGATCAGGATTCAAATAACCTCGATCAAAAAATATAGAAAATAAATACCTTTCATAGATGATAAGGGTTATGTATCTTTGTTTTAAAGTAACTTTTAAATTTTTTTTAAAAATAATTATGCTTCAAATACTATGAACAATAGTTTTAATTAATAGTTTGTGCTTCTGTTTTATTCTGAAGAATAATTCATAACCCTGCCGAAATGTCGACTTATTTTAAATTACATAAGATGAACTTTAGTCAAAATGTAGGTTATTTATGTTTTTTTTTTCAATACATTTATTCCTCTCCTGTGTTAATGTGGCCTCTTCGTCAACCGAGTCTATGAATTTCTAGATTCCTTATTCATCCTTATTAGACTTGAATATGTAGTAAACAAATGAACTAACTTAATTCGTAATACTGAATACGGATATTTCTGATAAGATATGGTCCAGTGAATAACTTTGATGAGGATTATAAGTATCTAGAAGATAACTTCAGTCAGATGAACTATTCAAAATATTTTTTTAAAACCATTTTTAATATTTAAACCATGCTAATATGGTCTATTAGGATAAATCTATTGAAATCATGAATTTCTTATAATTCCATAAGATCTATTAATTACTTACTAAAATATATAATTGTGCTCAATTGTGATCTCTGTGTTATCATTCCATATATACGATATAATTTATTACTTACTAAGAAAACTGTCCTGGGGAAAATTGGGGAAATGATTTTTTCATTAATTGATATAGGTATATGTATTATGTTTATTCATGCTCCAGTTCTTATAAGGTATATTTTTATTACATAATATGTTATTCATCAAAAAGTATTTACTATATTTTGTTCAAGTTGTGCATTCTTTTCAACCAAATTCATACATATTTATAATTTATACATGATTCCAAGGAATTTTGTTAATCTTTTTGTATTACAAAAACAGAGACTTCCCTTTAACCGCCAATTCATCATAAGTAGACTGCTCACATAGTTGATCTGTAAATTGACTACTTCACTGTGTCATTATTGGGTAATCTTGAAAAATTATTGGAGTTTAAATAGCATTAACTAAGGTTGGATTTATTTCTTGTGAGTTCTTTTTCAACTATATTCCTATTTAATGAAAGTTTTTTTTTTTTTAATAATAGAAAATAGTAAGAACTGCATCGTGTGTCAATATCCATTGTCCTTCTAAAGGTCGATAATGAAACATATTATCTTGAAAGTGAGCCTGAAACAAATAAGAGTCCGTAAGAGTACATTTGGGATGTCTAGCAGCAATAATCCACAACTTTCACTGAATTTTACCCTGTCAGAAAGGAAACCATTTTTCGAGAAGTAGAACATGTACAGCTTTAATAATTGTGTTATTTTAGGGCCATTTCTTTAGATCCCTTGAATGTATATCCTATATAGTGAGAGACAGTAAAAATGTAGGTTGAGAAATGTCTTATTTGAAGTCATTAAAATATGTCTGAGTGAATAAAAAATAAACCTAAATAATGTGTATTGAACTTTATCTTTTTTTATCAGGTAAATATATTGGTAAAAATTTGATGCTTATTTTTGAAAAATGAATACATATACTCATTGACTGAGTAAATCAAAATAACTATAACAACCCTCAAAACTATTGTTATCATTCCTTGTAAAACCATGTCAACCATGGACTTCACTAGAATCCCCTCCCCGACCCCCCCTTATTTAAAAAAATAAATGCTTTCCCAGTTATTAAATATTCTAAATTTTTCAGGACTATTCTCTAATAAAAACAATGATTTTTAGTACATCATTATTTTGAGAAAATCAAAATTCTTTCTTATTTTTTTTATAGAAATTAATCTATAGATTACCAATTAATTAAAGAAATACTTTGATTAATTAACTTATTCAAATTTTTTACGTTTTTGTTTTTTTTTTTTTGAAAAAGGAAGAAGGCGAGTAAAAAAATTCATTTATTAAAAAAAATTACTTTTCAACAAAAGTAACTCATTTCAACTACGAAATACAAAGAAGCCCACATTGAATTTTACATACCAAAATTATTCTTTTTTTGACATAATAATGCATTTAATTTACTTTTAATTTTATAAAAAATATCAAACTTTGAGTATATATATCTATTTTCTCAAAACTATCACGATAGTAGTTTGTTTAGCTCTCAATATCAATAAATATTGTCATCAAATAATATTAAACTGCTTTCTATAGTCTTGGGAATAATTTTGACAAAAAAGTAGGTTTTTTTAAACGTGTTTATTCAATAGATATTCAAATCAAGCTGCAATGTAGCTATAATATATTTTTGTCAAATTAAATTCTTATTTTTCATAAAATAGGCCAATTTAAACCATCTTCAAAACTTGGAATTAGTTTTCTATGCTTAAACTTATCTATTTTTCCATTAAAAAATAGGGTAAAAACGTTCTGTTTATGAATACTTGAAAAAAAATCATTGATTGAATGATCTCATATATTATCAATATAAATTTAAAATTAAAATACTTTAATTTCACTGATTGCATGATAAACTGAAAGCGACGTTTGTAAGATACAGTTATTATCTATTGGAAAAATATAAAGAACTTTCAACATCCATAAATTTTTAAATGTTTTGAAGTTCCATCCTACCAAATTATAATAAAACTACTATGGGTCGTAATTATCGGAGCAGGTATAATTTTCTTTAAAAAACCGTAACGAAACATCCTCTAATTTCTTTAAAAAGAAAGAGAATCTCTAAGTTGTTTATGCTTATGAAATTTGGTTGTTTATCACTTCAAAATGGCTGATTTTATCATTAATGATGTCACAGTAAATTGTTCTATTTTTTAAACGTACGCCATGCGTCATATTTAAATTTAAACTGAAGATTGTTTACCAACTTTTTTTAAAACTAGTTCGTGAAGACAGTGATGAGAACAAATTTACTTATGTGAATTTTAACTGAAATCGAACTTTTTTATTAAATATGGTCTCCCTTATCTCAATGACTTCCCCCAATGAAGGCCGCATACCGCATTACCTACGTAGTATTATGACAAGTCAGCCCTTAGCAGCCTTGATGAAGGACTCCAAAGATATCATATACCCGTAATGATGGTTGTAGGTAACTCCTTAGACCTTTAGAACATTGTCCAAACGATTAAGATCAGGGAAGCTGGCAGGCATAATATTCTTGGAAACATTTAAAAGAAGCTTCGCTCTAGTCGACCTCTTCTCCTTTGTGGGGGTCCTAATCAGATGGTTATTCCTCTTGCTATTGATGTTGCTCCCTTGTCATCTTTAATTATCTTTCGGAGCGTAATCTCGCTCAAGTTCATTTTCTGGGCCATACTGTGAATCTTCCCTCACTAGATTTCTAAAAATGCGGTTTTAGACAAGTATAATCATGGTTCTTGCTGTTATTGTTCGTTTCATACCTTATCCAGACTTTCGAGTGACTGTTCTTTGTGTTTCAAATCGCTTTTTAATGTTATACAGTGCTGCTTGGATTATCTTGAAGTATTTGGCAATTTCGTTTGGGATCTTCTGGTGTGCTAGCATTTCCAGTACAAGAATTATTTGGGCTTTCATTTTGTCGTCTTTGAACATACAAACAATATTTATAAATAACAACATAATTACAAATGATTATAAGAGTATAACACAAGCTCATTTGTACTAATATTTTTTATATCAAAACTCGTGCTATGAGCATTTCTTTTATTGTAAACTTAAATATAACTGATGGGTTATTGTTTCATGTTTCTTTCCAATCTTATAAATTTTTTCATACCCAAAAAAAAAATGCTAAAATTAAAAATAGAGTGTAAAAATATATTTTTTATACTGATCTCTGTCAACAGATATTTAAAAAAAGGAAAGAAGATTGTAAAAATAAATTTGAAAAAGTTTTATAGATAATTAAAAAATTAAAGATACAAAGAAAGTCTTTAAATAAAACTTGTTTATAGCTACTTGTAAATATTTATGACGAATATCAAATTTTTCCCTGTTATAGTTATTTATATTTACATATTATTTTTATGTATTATACCTATATGAATAGTTTTTCTAAATTCTTTAATTATAGAATATATTACATGCATAAAAGTAGGTATGAATGAAGTTGTGCAAAAATATAAAATCCTCCAAAATAATGAATAAAGATATTAGATTAAATTACTTTAATTAATATTTCCATACCACAATCAGATGAAATATCTATTTATGTATTTTGTGGCTACCTACGCGTCTATATAATGATAAAACGGGTTTATGAAGGCACAGAAATTTCATTAAAAAAATCAGGTTTTATTAACTTACAAACTTATAAATATATCTATAGAGCTAGGTTGTATTATCTGGAATTTTATAAGCCCTACAACTAATAAGATTTTTTAGATTCAACATAAAAGTGGGTTCACTGAAGTGCTAATAGATTTATTTAACACTATTTATATCTCCTTCTAATTTTTTTAGGACCTTTTGACAAAAAACCTCTCGTTTTTCAATAAATTAAGTATTTTCTTAGGAATTATTCTTTTTTGAGAAAAAACAGGAAAACGTATAGAAATTTAAAAAAAAGAGAAGGTATGGATAAAATTGGAATAGTTTCATTTGTTTAATGTTCAAATCAAAGGAGACTAAATTTAAAGGGTGTCGATAAGATATTTATTTGCTTTTCTTTACACTTGTAATGGTTATTTTAATGACATCAATTGAGGAGGAAATGCAAATTTATATAAGTAATTGTATTAATGCATCATATAATAGTATTTTATTTTCTTATCAGACAATTCTAACTGTCGTGTAATTTTTATACTCCACCGATTATGGTACAAAAATTAAGTTATTTTTAAATCGATCAAAAGTTGTTTTGAATATAAAAAAATATTCCAGAATATACATTTTCAAATAAATTTAGTATAGTGAAGAAATCAATAATATATTAAGAATAAGTGAATAAATACTAAATGCTCATATGAAGAATATTAACTGACAATAAGATGTTAATTTGTCATTTATCTTTAATATAAAAAAATATGGTTCAATGTAATTAACTTGCTAACATAACCAAATAAGATGCCTTAAATAAGCCTCTTTTGCCTTGTGATTTTGACTCTTCTCTCTAGATCCTATACATTTGAATAATACTAGGGAAATCAAGTTTTCTACAGCATCCCCACTTTTATATAGCATGGAATAGTTAGTAATACAAACCAATAAAAGTTACGTAACTAATACTTATAGGAATTATTTTGAAGTCTACTTGCCTTACAAGAATCTCAATAACAAACTAGCATTTGCAAGTCCAAAATAGAACGGAATGAATCAAATTAGCAAATTAGCTCGTATGGCACACACTTAGTAATTTATTTATCTTTTTAAAGATTCCAGATTTTCGAGAAAGGGATATTACAATATGCTAACAAGCAATTTAGCTGATTAAAGATTTTTGATTAAACATTACTGATTACTAACAAGATTGAAATTTAAAAATGATTATTTGCCGGGAATTAAAGCAATCTTTTCGTCGCTCTTTGTTACATCCATAAAGGGAGCACTATTTACATGGAAAGTACACGCATCTTCTGGAAATACATAGGATGGCATTAACAATCGACTTTAGAATTTCTACGTAGCTAAAAATCTCTTTGATTTTTATCTACCCTAATTGAAAATGAGTGTTATTTTTAATTGAATGTTTATTCTCATTTTTATTTTTAAAGTAAACAAAAGCTATTCTTTTATAATCAATTCATAAATATCTTCAGCAAAATAAACAAATTTATTAAATTAATATCTACGTATACTTTGCAAAAACTGCTATTAGGCAATTTTGATATACGTAAAAAAACAAATAATTGCTATTAAAATTGCATCGGAATATATATGAAAAAAAAGGCACTTTTGTTGCGGATAAAACTATACTTTTGTTTTTTTAAATTTTTTACAGAATTTTCATTGACCTAGGATTTAGAATATCAGATAATTATAACTTAATTTTTTCTTGTTATATACCTCTAATTATGGTATTACAATTACTCTCTCTCACCTAGGTTTTGTCTTTTAGGTCCAAATACATATGCAATGTACATATATGTCCATTTCTTGTAGAAACCATGAATCGAAACTACGCACAATGAATTTAAGTACATAATCATTCAATTTACTTTCTCTTCTCTAGGGAACTTAGTAAAAAGCAAAAAAAGACAAGGCCTTTTTTTATTATTCTCTCTCTTAGATCTTATGAAATTTCAATTCAATTCAATGTAACAATATTTTTGTGTTTTTTAAATTTCAAGGTTATCTTTTTTCCTATATATATATACAATATATTTTTTTAAATTGAACTTGAACCAAATCTCCTCAGGGTTTTTAAGGTAGAGGCCATCATCATCAAAAAGTGCAGGTGATAATTTATCCTTGCAGATGCAACAAAAACACCATTCTACCAAATTTGGAAGGTGTAATCATGAAAGATCTCGACGTTTTTGCAAATTTCTCCTTAGGATGGTTGCTAATTTGTACTTTTAGATGATTATATTAAAAAAATGAAAGTAGAGATTAACTGAACGTTTGAGAACATACTGTTTATTATGGAAATATTATTTAAATCATAACTTTTCATTATATTCGATCCGTCCAAAATTTGTTATATTTGATACTTTAATTTGTTGGGGTTTTTCTTAATAAAAATGACGATTTACATGATAAAATAATAAAAAGTTAGTACTGATACACAATATACACTTTGTATTTATCTTGGCCATGGCAACTTACTTATCAAGGACTCTTTTGTTTATTATTCAGTTCTTTTATAATAATATAAATATACAAACAAAAGATAGTATTAATATAATAATACTTTATAATAATTATGGTTTAAATTTAGTGGCTCAGAGTTGAAAAATATTGACTATAATTATACATACACAACAAATTCACTATAATTAACTAAAATCTCCAAATTAAATGTAATTCACAAAAGTGAAATGAAAAAATAAAATACCATGACAAACTTTTCCTACAAGTCTTAATAGTTTATTAAAGACTAATATCTTGTTGGATGCCACAGATGGAATATAATAGATCACTGCTGATTCTGTGTCCTATGTTTTGGATTTTCAGAGATAAGGCCACATATTCCACGGATGCAGCAAATATTATACTTCACACTTCTTCCCAAAATTAGGTTTATATGACGTCAGCCTGCTTACAATAAAAGCTTTTGAGTCTAACAGAGCAAAGTCAATTACTTTGGTTTCGGATGTAGCTACTTTTTCCCTCGTGAAAGTCCAAAAAGCACAATCGCTTCATGAAATGTTTCATCTCCATCTATCAAAGCTTTTACATTCAACTTTCAAAATTGCTTTATAATTATTAAAGACGGCCAATCTATAAAGGCATGGACTTTGTCATTGAATATCTTACCACAATCCTTATATGGTCTCGAGAAAAATATACAATTAATGGAAATATCTAATTAGACTGTGATTTTTTCCATCATTAATTATAGTACGCAATGGTAAACTTAGGACCATGCCAAAAGTAGATAATACAAAAATATTTAACTTATATTGATATTAATAACTATAAAAGTTAATCCTTTCCAATATTTATTTCGATTCTACGATATCCTTGCTTGATACTTTATTGAATTTTAAAATAATTGAAACGCATTGAAATGTTTTTTCGGACAATGACAAAATTTCAAAAACTCACACGAGGGGATCGTAAGGATAAAAACAATTCACAATATTTTCTGTATTCGTGTGAATCTTACCTATGTATTATGTTTTCATTATTCTTGGTGCTGATAAATTGTCCTTTACTGACAGTGCATTACTCTCCAAACTAAATTTTTCCTCCATTACTGTCTCAGAACCTGAAAATAATTGACTGAGTCTGCTGCAACATTTCAAGTGAGAGTTGAGTCCTCTTCAAGAATCATTTCAACTAGATTTTGGATCCTTCTCTCTCTCTTTATTGTGCCCAAGAAATTCCCTTGCAGTAACTTTTAATATTCTCCTCTGCATCTGATCTGCTAGCTTTGGTGAAAAGTTCGAAAATTCTTGCCAAGCATCTATTTAGTTTCATCTTAATTTATCTTGTTTCTGAATCAATTTTGGTATTTTAAAACAGTTATTTTTACGTTTTCTGTGAAGTTCCATAATAATTAACTTATGATCGGAATGAGGTTCTGATTTTTATGAAGCTGTTCTCAACATACGAACTAATTGAAAAGAGACCAACGCCATATCAATTCTTGACGTCTGATTTCCCCTTCTCCAAAAAAAGATATCAAACGGGCTCAACTCACCAATGATATCAACAAGATTAAACTTGCAAACGAAATTTCTCATAATGATTATATTCGGGTGTCGGGTAGGAAAATTAAAAAAGATCAACATTAAATATCACCAATCAAAAAAATGGTAAATTTGATTATTAAGAAAATCCTCTTGAAAGGAAGAAGAGGATTTCTCAGTGGGCCATAAGCATTTATAAGATAAAATTTGAATCCATGGTCGTCTATTCGAATTTTGTGAAAATGACATTTGTTGGAGTATCCTATGATACAAAAAAACATTATCAAATTTCCTCTATTCGAACCTTTTCCGTTAAAAAAACAACAAAACCTTTCGGGTAAACAAATAAAACAGTTACTATTAAACGGAATGTTTATCTGATTCAATGTTTTCAAGACAAACGATGTCAGGATCCATTGACATCAAATGATTTATAAGTGCACGTCTGGATCTTCTATCTGTACTCCCTTGGCATTTAGAGAAATTACTCGGTTAATACCAATGTTAATTTTTTATTCATTGGAAATTCTAAAAGGAAAAAAAACCAGAATCTGGGTTTGTATTTTTTTATCTGAAAACTTCATTTTAATATGTAGGTGAATATATAAAAGAACATGCTGGTTCTTTTGTCTTATTTACTTAAAGGCCTTATAGGCTCATTTATTTTACTCCTACAACTACATACATTTTTTTCACAAAACAGGCTGTAGTCCCCTTTCTGATGCATCTTCAGAGGCACTGTTTTCTTTTGGATTTTTTCCCATTGATTCTTCACCCCAGACTATTATTTTTTTCCTTGTATAAACAACAAGAATGAAAGAATTCGATCATATTACATTATTTTACAGACATAAAAATAAACAAGAGTCCTTGTTCAAAATTCAATTCAGTTCATTTTTTAAAAATCAAATGTATCTTATGAAAAAAGACGTTGTAAAATCGGTCATGATACCAGTAGATCCAGGGGTGAAGATTGAATCGGTCTGAAAATCCTAGAGCGGTCTGAGATGGTAAAATTTTTAATTAATTCGGTCCAACTTCGATCTGAACCTGTCCTGTAGTATATATCCGGTGTTACGTCAATTATTTTTTAGAATTGTAAATTTTGGTACACGGTTTGAATATGAGTTTATGATTAGAATATTAAAATGTAACAGTAAAAAAGTTCCAATTGTATATATTTTTAGGGGCCAATTTTTGCATATTGAAGAGCAAACTATATATTATACACATATATGATTACAGAATGGAATATTTATTGGCAGCTGGGACGCCCTCCAAATACTCCTTGAACACACTGATAATGTAATGGTATTTCATGGCCACCCAGTTCTCATTGACGCTGGCCTTCAATAAGTCCCAATTTTGAATGATGGGTAGTACAATCTTTCTTCACGATTTGCCACCACACACTTTAGTCTAGGTAGTTCAGATCAGAATATCATTGGAGTATAGAGTTAAGCATGAACTCTTTTTTAGTGTGAGCATGTGCCTCGTTCTGCTGTATTACAAATGGGGACCCATTGGTCATCTGAAAGACACATGCAAAGTCATCTGTCATATTTCCTTAACCGACCTCCAGGCGATAAGGGTTGCAACCATTACGCGTTTGGCCTCGTCATTTATGATAAACATGACTTGATTACGCTGACAAGAAAAATAAAGATAAATTTAATTAGTTTATCTAATCAATTTTTTTTGGTGAAATTTATAAATTCGATTACTCTTTCTCGAGATAGAGAGCAAACAAAAAATATAATATCAAAGATAATAAAATAATGTAATATTTAACATTATTATTAGCAACAGTAAAAATAGTCATGTTTGTTATCTGATGTTTATTTATTTTCATTTATTTAGTTTTGCCTTTTAAAAAAAATCCGGGTGTTTACGCAACTACTTCTATAAAAAACATAATTTCTATGCGTTATTGTAGTTTTAAAACTTCTCATTAACTTGATACATGATTGCAATAGAAAGAGGAAAAATAGCATCTCAAACTTTTTAAAACGAGACTAATTACTATAAAACGTGTCCTGTTCAATGTTCATCCCATAGACCTGGACCCTTAATTTCAATGTAAACTTACGATACAAATTAAAACTGTCCAATTCTGAGACATGATTTGTTTGCGTAACATAGAATGCTTCTTTATAAATTTCGAAAAGAGGAGAAACGACCGAAGTTGAGTGTGAGTATTCAAAACTTTTCCGAAGTTTATTTAAGTTTATCCTAATTATGTAAAAACAAACATTTTATTCAAGTTTTGTATTTTTAAGGATAATTACTTTTGGTAAATAATTATTTATCATAATGACGTCATATTCCGTAATAAATTAATTTCAAAATATCAATATAATACCACGCTTTGTACAAATGCATATAAAATATTTACTAATTATATTTAAAATATTTAAATTTTGGAGTGGATCTCTTAATTTTTGTAATCTTGGATTTATTTTTTCTATGTTTTTTATTGGGGGATGGATTTTGAATATTTTTCAAATTTTCTGACCGACATACTATTTTTTCCGCCTCAGATACAAAATGATTTTTTTTTGAAAAATAAAGCAGGAATCTTTCAAATTTTCAATAATATTTATTGAATACCCTTTTTTTAGATATAATGTTTCATTCTATTTTTGGAATTATATTTTCAGTGAAGGGAAGCCTTCTTATGACATGACATTTTTAATATCTTGTGTCCATATTTCATTTATTGTCGTTTTTTACAAAGTAATATTTTTTTTCTATTTTTAAAAGGGCCTCTTTGAGTAAAAGGTTATGCTTAGTACAATTTTTATTGTACTTCCAATCCTCCCCTGACACATGTGTAAGAACAACCATTTTCTAACCTTTGATTAATTTTAATAATAAAATTGACTAGATAAAAATAAACATTTACTTTTCGCTTCAATTAATCAAAATAAAATGTTCAATGCAAACTCTTTCTCAATACTCATTGTAACTCATAATTTTCGCATTTTTATAATATTATAGTACTAATATTGCCAAAATTATTCTTTTAAAATCCCATTATAAGATAAAGTCGTTTTTGTCAGTGAAAATAAACTTTTTTGCTGAAATAGGGTAATTTTAAATTTTCTCTGCGACCCTTATGAATAGCCCCTTAGGATACATAAAATACAAACGCAGCTCAATGGACAACACATTGGGAATAAATTATCCTTTCTACCTCAGTGTTTGTAGGTTCGATACTCGGACGTTCCTAGAAAAGGAAAAACCCTTACTGTTTTTGGACTTTAAAAACTATTTCTAGGTCAGATGGAGTTTACTTCATTATACTATAATGTTTATTTATACTTAATTAATGCAACTCCACATGAAAATTAAAATAATCTTATAAGAAAAAAAAACATAATTAAAGGTCAATATAAAAAAAAAGTATAAGCTCTTAATTTTTAGAAAATGTCAAAAAAGTGCGCTTTATATACATACAGTACCCAAAAAAAAAGTCTTTGTAGATAGTGACTTGTTGGTTCAGTCGAGATAGTTAGTTATATATTAGACTAAGTCAATAGCGAAAATATTTATAAAATTGTACGTAATGAATAGTTAAATATTTTGTATATTTAAAAGGAAATATGTAGCTTAATCAGTAAATACACAGACTTTAGGGTCGTTGTGCAACCTCAAAATATTTATAGATGTTGCTCAAGTTTTCTAATTCCTTTTTTTTATTAAAAGGAATATTTTTTTTTTTTTCGTTTATTAAAGGTAGGCTTAGAGGAGAATGTGTGGACTTTCCTGTTTGGACCAATGGAAAAGGTTAACAGATCAGGGAGGAACCTTTTTTGTTTGATAAAAAAGTTTTTGTTGGCTTGCAAGAAGGAAAAATTTATGAGAAGTATGGATAGCTTAAAATATCATTTAACCATACATTTAATGATAGTAAGGAATCAGGACGTCGGACTTTGGAAACTTTTGAGAAATCAACTTTTAGAAAACAACTACAGACACCATTAAGATTGTATTTTTTAGTCATCCTAATTGAGGGAGTGTTAACATCTCAATTTATGTCAGTGCTACTTGTCTTGTTGTTGTTGTTGTTGTTTTTTTGTTGTGATAATTGTTTTGTTTTATTTGTTTGTTAAATTTTACATTGTAGCTGGACATTGGATTACATATAGAAAAAACAAAAAACGGAATATTTTTAGAATTTATGAGTACTTCCTTTTTAAATAAAACAAGTCAAAACAACTCCAATACTTATATCTGTCGCTATTAATAGATATATTCTTCCAAAATTAAGAAAATTGTATAAATTCGTCATTTCATTTTCAAGACCAATATTACAAATTTGAAAGAACATTGCAGTAATTAGTTAGTCGGATCCTATAATAAAAATACTTCAAACCTGACTGCACCAACTTGACTAATTCTTTTCGTGAAAAAACACTAGTTGTAAAGCAAATATCTGTTCATAAAAATCAATATAAGTGCTTTTAAATTGTGATACAACTGTATGCCGTATTACTCTTTGAAACTGTCGATAATGTCAATTTTTTTATATGGTCTTTATTTGTAAATATATGCAGTGGATTTTAGATTCTAAAGGGAATTGCAATATAAGACTCCTTAACGATGAAATATTCAATAGAGTTGTTTATAGTTGTATAAAATATACATAGATGTACAATGTAGATGTATCCACCAATGCATGTTAAACTTCCCTTTTTCCTCTTTTTATACTAAATAAAACTGTAATACTTATCTTCAAATTGAAGTCTTCCTGTCAGGGTGAAAGTTAAAAGAACGTCTAATAATCTACTCAGAATCCCGTCCTAATTAAATTGTTTTACAACTCTGCTTTATAAAATTTCAATTATTCGAAGTGCAAAGGCCACTTTACACGCCCCATACACACTTCTGACGGTCTTGAATAAAATACTGCGGCTACTCCTTCACACTTCATAGATCATAAACTTATCTCCCTTGACTTGAGTAATCTCTTTTTGTAATTTTCTTCAAAATGTGTGGCCTTGAGTAGAGTAGGCTTTTTAATTACAAAGTGGAGAGCCAAAATTTATAGAAACATTTAATTATGATTTTAGTTCTATTATGCTGGGATATAATACAAAGGGATTGCACACTCTCAAAAAAGGGGGAAAAAATTCTAAAACTGGTGTTTAAATAAAAAGGAAGAATTTAAAAATAATACCAACAATATTAACTAAAGCGTGAAAGGAATGTTAACTACTTCTACTTATGAGTTGTAATATAAAATTATGTAGGAGTGGTGCCAATGATATTTATGCATTTTAGTAGATCAACCATATTTTAATTTAAAAAAACAAACTAATTGTTTATTAGTAACTATTAAAAAATATACTGATTTATTTGTAAATAAAAAGGAAATAGTAAACTCCGTCTGTAAGGTAGATATATTAATGAAATTGCAGGAGTTCAATAAATCTTCTTCAATAGACGATGACTTCTCATGTCTGAAAATTTCTACACATGTGAATCCCTTTTGGTCCAACAAATAATTTGCAAGATCATACAAAGTTTTGAGAGTATGCTTAGCTACCCTGAACGTCTCTTTACTAAGTCCACCGACTTTTGATCCTTAATGAATCTTTTCCCATCGTGATATCCAGTCGTGCAACATAATTAAATAATTCAAATTTAGTCTATAATTTTTAGTGACGGATTTTCTTTCCGCCCTACCTTCTCTAAACCCAGACTTTGCGCACTCAACGGAAACAATACTCTAAAATTTATTAATGATTTCCATAAATTCAGATGTTTCAAACCAATCTCGAGAATCTTGTTTCCTGTAGTGTTGCAATCCATTTATACTTGCTAGACTAAGGAATATTTCATAAAGATTCACTTTTACGCGTTCAAGAGTGAGGAGTGATGACTTTATTGTTAAGAAGAAAAGTAATTTTCAAAAGCAAACCTTGTTCCCTTGAAAAAAGTTATTGTACATGAGAAGTACTGGCACTATAAATCCTAGAGTTCTAGGCACGAAACAAAGGTTAAAAGAAATTCTTCTTAGTCATAAAATTATTATAAAAGTTTTTAAATAAATGTACACTATCGAACAAGAGAAATATTTTGTGCCCCATTGGATATGGATTTTCGATAAAAAGGTTTCAAAGAACCGTCACATAGATCATCCATATAAAAGTGACGATTTGCAGAGTGGGCATCACATATCAATGTAACTAAATCAAAGCCTATGTTCGATATAAGCTAAAGTGCCTTTATTATAAATTTTTTAATAGCCTCCGAGTCGATTTTTGACAAAGGGATCATTGCAATAATATCTTTGTATTGGGAAGAGATACTTCATATCATAAAACAAAGCACGGTCTTAGTTATTTCACGATCCAATTGTTATTTCTTTTTCCATTTTTTTATAATTTTTTCATTTTTAATCTTGAAATATGATATTTAAATGGCATATTGAACTTCCACTATCAATATGGGTATGAATATAAGGTTTTGCTGGAAGGACATTTACTAAATTATTCGGACTCGGAGACACTCCACGGGATCGTCTGCTGCTGTTATAATACGGGAAAGAGGGAATATTCGTTAATCAGACATTGGAGGGGTCCATGGAATTGACAGTTTATCACTATGCAGGTCAGATACTGTTTCTATTGCCCATTTGAACAAAAGCATGATTGATAATTCGTTTGCTCGACGTGGAATAAGAGCATATAGAGCTGGCGAATATTTGATATTGTCAATCTGTTAGAATTTATAGAATATTTAGGTAGAAGTTAGATTCTGGATCATGCATCATACTATGAATTAATCTTGACTCGAGTTTTAAACTTTGAGCTGAACAGAGAATTCATTCCGGGCGATAACTTGGAGGAAGACACTCTCAAACATAATGTCCATCCAAGTTTCCAAGGGACAACTCCATTGTCAAATCAATTCAACTCCAGATGATAAATTTATTAATTGATTAATATTAAATTGGGTACATAATTGAAGTAAATTAACCAATGCAGATAACATATGAAAGGAATAGGCCAATGAGGAACCCTCTATAACCACAAAAGCCCAAGATATTTTTTTCTCCAATGCCGTAGTTGAACCCTATCGCCTATCATCACAGATTGTTATTAATCTGATTCCCTGTTCTATTTATTAATGAATATGAGTTAACTTTTTTGTAATTGGTTCGAACTTGAACATTGTATGCTATGACTAAAAACATGTTTCCCGAAAGATAAATGCACTTTTCCGGCATACCACAAAAAAACTCTTTGAAATTAATGTAGTATCTCACCTACTACTTATTTACTTAAATGATAGGTTGAACAATTTTTACAATAAGGAAAAACTAGAATTGACCTTGCAAAATATGTTCAAAGTAGGGTTTTTTAGGGACGCACGCCTATCCTCTGATTTAAGCAAAGTATGTCCCGTTCTGTTCGATAACTTGTTGCCAACGAAAATCCAACTTCATAATCCCCTTCTTTTATTTTTTTTCTCAACCTAATATTCTGCTCCACCCCCCCAACCCCCGTATCCCCTCCCTCCCAAACATGAAAAAATATTTTAAATACAATAGTTCACAGTCTACCATATATATATATATAACAAAAACAAAACAAAAATAATTCACAATTCTAAGTAGTACAGTAATATTTGATATATAAGTTTAATTCATTTCGTTTATGACCTGTTAGGACAAAAAAAAATTGCAAGTCAAAGGAATTTATTCCATAAGAAAAATCTTAAAATTAACATAACTTATTTTTCCTCATTTTGTTATTAATTACATTACTGTTCTTAACTTAATGTAAACGCAAACCTTTTAAACACAAATACATCCAAGAAAGTTTGTTTTGGAAATTCGTGAGGCAATTTTACTATCTCGTAGTTCAAAAAAGCTTGTATGTCAATACAAATTTTTGCTTGGAATCCACCTCGCTTCTCAAAAAGTTCGTAAATTGGAACACTCCCATCGAGGGCTGTCGCTAGTATTTTCCTTTGGGAGGAGTGATTTTTTTTTTCTCTACTGACATCTTATTTTTTCTGGCCCCCAAAAAAAATTACATTTTTGCCCTTTCTGAATAAAAGTTTTACGAATATTTATGAAATGACATTTATTTATTTTTTGAAAATAATGTTTATATAATTCTTAATATATTCTGTGGCTTTTTTTTTTTTTTATGACGTCTATTTTGTTACAAATCATTTCATAAATCTAAATATCTAAATTTTCGTTCTGACATTCCATTTTTTCCAACTCTATTATTATATACAATAACCTCAAGGTATTACTGTACTTGTGAAATTGAGAAAAAATGTTAGGGATAACATTGAATAATGGACATATTTCTGTCTTACAACTTTACAATGTATCTATTGAAAATAATATATTGATTAGTATTTTATTGTTTCATAATTTTACCTTGCACAAAAAAGTGAAAGCAGTAATTATCTGTATGTAAATAACGTAAAAGTGGAATAAAAGAGACTTAATTTTTCGCCTACCATTGCATTTATAAATTGTTCTTTATTATAAAATATAATTCAATCCCATTTTCTTAATGACTACCTAGTTTATTAGTTAATACAATTTGTTTAGCGGGTTTTTTTTTCTTTTGCCAAAATGAGTAAAATAAGGGGTACATGTTATAAATCTTTGATATATATATACTTCATTTATTTATTACAATCATAGTTCGTGCTGTGTTCGCTTCGAACTTTGCCCCAATGCTTCCCGCATTGTGGCTCGTGAGTAAACTATTTTTGTGTATGTATCAAATATCTTATGTGTATTTTATGATTATATGTGTGACCAATTCGTTTCTTTAAGGCAGTTATATTTATTTAAAATGCTATCAAGGTGAAATTGATAGCTAAGACATATTATACTAACATGGAAACATAGAGTATTTAAAAAGTTTGCCTAATTTCTTTGCATAAGCATCCTAACTCAAAAGTGCACGCATTAGACCCCATTCTATGTATACAAATACTGGTACAATGTACATTCATCAAAGGTTGTACAATCAAACATAAATCAGTTTAGATAATTGCATATAATATACACAGTAGCTTCGATAGTTTTCAAGATATCATTAATTCTTACTATAATTAATTATTGTAATCAATTTTTAAGTGTTTTCAAATGAGTACTCAATCAAAAGTTTGCCATTACTTACATAGTTTTACTTAGTATTATAGAGACTAGGTCCCTGGCCTAATTATTTTAGACCGTAGACCAAAATTTCCTTCACAAAAAAATCACATTATTATAAAATTATTATTATTATTTTTTTTTAATGATAAACGTCGTTTTTTTCCCTCAAACTTATTTTCTAAAAAAATCAATTGACGTATAAGTGGATAAAGACTGATTTATTTTATAAAAACTAAATTTGAAGTCATAGTTCATAAGAAATAGTATCTAATTAATTTATTTAGTTTTTAAATTGGTAAATATTTGGGTAGGTATAGTGGTAGAACAATTGTTTAGAAATGTAATACATGTATATGAAGAAATATGATAAGAAATATCATTGGATATCTTTGTGTGTATTTTCTGAGCCAATACATTTGATATGTTCCTTTGTGGTTTCAAATTGTCAGAATTACCATATACAATTTAGGTTTCTTTTATTTTTATATATTAGTTAGTGACACAGAGAACATGATCCTAATATGTACAAATAAAAGAAACTGAAAGTGAATTTGGTAATCCTGACAATTTGCTGAATGTTTGGGAGAGCAGTTTAGGTGCCATGACACTTTATTAGATCAGCAGCAAGCAGCTGTGAGAGGAAAGAAAAAAACACAAATCCCATTCCTCCTAAAACAAGGATATATAGGCTGGAATTACTCTGTTGTCGATCCTCAATTTTAATCTGAGTCCAACAGCAACTTACACTTATACCTCCTGAGGAGAACCACATTATTACTATCTGTCTGTTATGAAAACACGCTATAGTTATTACTTTATACACAGTTGTCTTCTCTAGAATTAATTAATAATGATAGCAGCTTTGGAAAGTAAAAAAGCCTCCTTCTATTGCCAACTATATTTAAAATAATGTGAGATCACAGCCAGTCTCCTTTCTACGCTTACTAAATACACCCCACCCCTCTCTTATAAAATAAAACATAAAAATCTTTCATATCATAAAATTTACGATAATTCATTTTTTTTTATAAATGGCCTTGTTTTCTCATAATTTACTTTAGTATCAAAATATATCAAAAATGCGTAAAGACTATGCCCAAGAAAATCCCATAAAAACCTCGTAACTTTGAGAGAAGACATATCTGCTGACAGACATCACTAGAGATGAAAATCTTATGTATTTTACGCATGTTATAAAACCCGAAGAATCGGCACGGTAACTCGGACCCTTTGTAGAATATTTTGGTGGTGAGCAAGGTTAATAGAAATATAATTTTATACTATAACGCATGTACGACTGATGTTGGAATTCCACAACACTTTTAATATTGACGTCAAAATCTGTTTTTCTTGCCAGCAGTTAGTACGATACATTAAATTGAAAATTCTACCTATAGTGGCGTCATAGACTATGAGTGCTTGTGTGTTTTGTCAAAATCTCCCTGTCTTGCCCAGCAGTCGATACAATACATCAGATTGAAAATTCTAGCATGCCCGATTACATGATGGTCTAACCTTGTATTTCTATTAACCTTGGTGGAGAGCAGCTTAGTTGTCACGACGCTTTATTAGATCAGCAACAATCAGCTATGACAAGGAAGAAGGAAATACACAAGGACATTAGTTCGATGGAGATCCTTAATTCTTCTCTGAGTCTATCAAGGACTTACAATTATAATTCAGAAACGAATTCTCAAGATTACTCTCCATCTTTTATGACACACACGAATGTCCAATCAGGTTTTGAATATTACTTAATGTAGTTGCAAAGGAAGTTCAATACTAAGGAGTTAAATAATAATTACAACAACTCAGGAAAAGAAAATTGACCCTTCAGATTACCAGCTTTAAAAAAAACGGGCGAGCTAAAAATACACCTCATTTTCATAATTAAAGATTACTATAAAACTATAGAGCTCTTTGCTCGCTGATACCACAGAGCATATACATATATAGGTCTAGTAAGTGACTAATGTTGATAGTGACTCCCTCGTGCGCCCAGTTTGTATAACTAATCTTATGAACAATCAGAATGATGATATAAAGTATTACCTAAAAGGATATTTATTGTAAATTTCTATGACAATATGTTAGTATGTGACAACAGTTACGAATTCTTTACAATTTTTAGTTTCTTTTAGCCTTTTTTGATAGTGTTCTTTAGCTTGTTATTTATCCATTTGACTTTATAGTTCAGTCGGACAATATGCAGAGCTAACTTTTCACAAACGTAGTCTTGGCAAAATGTGGACACCCATATATACTTAGGAATAGTATTTTTTAGGAGCTTAAGAATCCTATTGCATGATAAATGCTCTATGAAGGAGCAGAAGTTGCCCTCTAGTAAAATTTTCTGAACATATTTTGTCATCTCAAGTCCTGCATGGAGAAGTGTTGATGAGTCTGTATTGTATCTTTTCAGACACAAGAACATTTCACTAGTTTCAATCTCAGTTGTAAACACAGTTAGCTTTATGCCTAGGTCGGTAACTGTATGTCTCTCAAAAAGGAACATGTAACTTGTTGAGATTTCTTAAACAATATCCAGCAAAAATATTATAATGCTTAATTCTCTGCAGCACATCAAGGATGGGGTCAAAATGTACTAATTTGTGCCATGATGTCTCATCTAAAATTAAATTGCCCACTCGATCCTTTTTGTCCATAAATGTTACATCTCAATGCCAATAGCCTTAGTAAATTAGGAAAGCACGTGGAACTTTGACATTCAGGATTGTATTGATGAAACAGCAGGTAGTTTGAGCTTTGTCGAAAGAAATCTGTAGTACAATGAACTTTTGCAGTAGGCCCTGACAGCAAAAGTTTTGAATTTATATGTATAGGAGCATTCAATCTTTTTGACTTCATCACAGAGCTGAATGGATATAAGGAAATGTTGCAGTTTTAGAAAGGTATGGCTACATTGAAGAGACTATGTGTTTCATATATGTCGGAGGTGTGAGTTTAGCATTTTTTTTTCTTGCTGCAATCTTTTTATCGTCCCATTTTTGAGATAGAAATTATTGTCTGAGTTTTAGCGTTAGAGAAAGTTCTTCGGATTTACCGGGCGCAGAAACTGTAGAGACATCCATGCAAATGTTATCTGCAAAAAAATGTTTTTTAATGCCCTATATTTTCTTATAAGTATATATCATAATCATAACTGCTGAATGTCTTTCAAGTAAAGTCAGACAAATTTTATCTTATCTTGAGTACGTCGTAGAAAAAGACGACGTTGAGGAGTTACTTTGGGGGGAGGATTTGGTACACCGAACATAGTGGGAATTTTCATTAGGTATCAGTCTTCTTTTTTTTTCTTTTTGAAGCAGCATTCATGAATATGCAGTCCTCAAAATGATTATCACAAGGTCTAAGACTAACGTTGCATGACTCACTCGACCTTCTTCTTAAATTGGTTCGACGATAATTCTGAATCCATCTTTTGCAGATATTAGCTTTAAAAAGAAATCTAAAGAAATGCAAACGTTTGGCTTTCCAATTTTTAGAACAATTTATTGCAGCACAATAAGTTCCTCCGGCTTTTTTTTTTTGGATTAACAACACTGAAAATTAAATGAGCTAAGTCTTCTTTGTTGAAGTAGAGAAATGTTTTCTCAAGCCATTAAAATGTGGAAGCAATATTAAAATGTCTTTTAAGGGATTAAAGTATAAAGTGCAGTGAAATGTTTAATTTTTTGAAGATTTATTTACTTATCCGTATTGTTGATACCCACTGAAGGTTTAGGGGCACTACTGACATACATTTGTCAATAGCACTTGCATGTAGCTAGACCTCTATATGTATATGATCTGTGCTGATACGTTAGAATTTTCCAAATAGTGAGGATTGATTAAAAAGAAGACTCATATCTTACTCTTACAAACATACCATATGTATACGTGGTTTTCTAGCTTACATAGAATGACCCTTTTCCCACATCTCTACCAATGATGTATAGAATACCTATGTATGTATGTACATTATATGAATGTAATTATAGCTAGATTATATTTAAAAGTAGAATAAGGGTAATTAATGCAACATTTCTAAATAACAAATTATTTAAAAAAGTTATGCATAATAATTTTAATAGAAAACATCTGCTAATTATTGTACATGTTTTTTCGTTTTTTTTTATCTCAGGTCATATGAATGAATATCTAATTATAAATATAAATATTGTAATATCCTATTAATTCCGGATTTGATCAGTCCGGGGTCTCAATGAAATTGAATTGCATTTTTAAGCACTTTGAATTTAGTAAAGTCTACATTTTCAGCATTGACTGAATCTGGTATATTTGCAGAAACAATTATACGGAATGTTTGGCCTATTGTTGTAAATTAATTATGGTTTTTGAGGTCAATTATTAAATATCATAATAAGGGCGCCCGCAGGATTATATATTTATATCAGTAAAGTTGGTAACTTTGTAGAGAAAAACGCGTGCAAGGAGAAAGGGGGGAGAAAGACTTATGGTATCATTGTTTAAAATACTGCTGTGATTACCATCTGTCTGCTTTATTTTGATTTTTGAGGGTATAACGAAAGTATTTATTAGCAAAATGTTTAATGAAGATATACTACTTATAATTAGACGTTTTTTTACCCATTACAGTATATTTGAAAACGTAAAACTCCATGAAATTGTAATTCATTATGAACCATATTCTCTAAATAATAACAAATGAAACGACAAAGTAGAGTATTTCGAAATATATTTGAAGAAAATAGTGTCAGATAAACTAGTTGCGAACCATCCAAAGCTACTACTCCCGTTGTTGTGAACATTTAAGCACTTGTTTTGCCATTTAATGAGTTGTGCATCATAATTCTTGATAATTTTGACTAAAATAGAATAATATTTTATGATTAGATTTTTTTTTAAATGAATACTTACTGTTAGATGGTACAAAATTCAGAGCTCCATTTCGTAATTTGGTGTGGATGACTCTAAACATGCTGAAAATTATCTTAACTTCACAATTTACAATGGGGGTATTTATATAAATGACGTCATTATCAACATCCTCCATTAATTAATGATGGTTCCTTGGGAAGGGAAGAATTTACCCGTGTATTTCTCGATAAATTTTTTGAACGTAGGATAATTAGCAATGGATAAGGTTATATTGCATGCAATAAGCATCTTTGTGAGATCAAGGTTAAAGTCTGACTTGATGTATTGATCGTTAACTTGATTTTATAGATGAATATCCCTACTCTTGTTATGAGATGAGGATAATGAGTGGCATGTAATTCTAGACAGGGGACTAAAGGCACATTTATATCGACAAATCCGACAAGCCATTTGTTTCTCATCCCGTAAGTATTTTCCAAATTCCTGGGCCTCCATTTTCAGAAATCCAGAAAGAAGGCGACGTTATTTTAGGCATTTTATTCAGTTCTCTATCGACTATCAGCATCTAATATTATATTAATATTGAATAATAAAGGCCGGAATTATAACGTTCTCCATAGAAGAAGATGTATGTTATTTAATCAATGATGTCATAACTATTTCTTCTCTTCTCCTCGCACGCTTTTGTATTCTTACCAAAATTATCAACCTTATTCATTTGTTACGGGCAATGTAGAAAATCGGGCATTTTGCAAAATCCCCGTTATAGTTGCAATGTACAAAATGCCCAGGCAATTTATAAAATTTCTAATAAAGTAGTCAATGGTAATTTTAACTTCATTTACATCATCAGGTAAAATGATTGTGAGTAATTTGATTATTAAAAAATTCATTTCAAGCAATTTGATCATTAAGGATATGATTAAGATAATATTTCATTGCAATATTTTGATAATCTAGTGCAGTTATGTCCAGTCTGTGGATAACGGGAAAACATAGCGGTCCACCAAATGTTTAAGTGTGGCTAACTACTCAATCAAACTTAGTACAAGTAGTATATTTTAGTAAATTTATCGCAACATCATCAAAACGCATAGAACGCTTATAATTCCTACAAACATTGAAAAATATTTGACAGTATCTCATATTTTGTAAGATTCTAACAGGGTTTGTAGTTTAGCTTTTTTAATCAGTTTGACCTTGAAAAATTAAATTTGGCCTTTATTTATATTTAGTCTGAAATTTTATTTAGTAGTTTTGTGTTGTATAGTCATTTTTTAGGAAATTTAACTTAATAGGTTATGCAACCCATTCAATAATTCAAGTGGCAATTGAGCCCCTTATTTTTAAAGGTCAAACATCCCTGATCAAGTAGATTTTTACAAAATTTACATTGTATTCAGACAATCAAACTATAGTATGATAAGAAATTATCACAAAAGTTTCCATTTTATTTTGCAAAATATAACTTGGTTCTTCAGGTGGTGGATCAAAATCTATCGCCACCACTATCTTGGGTATCAACGACCCTTTCAAATATATTATAATACTATCCAACCCATAGAAAATATACAATAAAAAAGTACGGGAACCCTTCTTTTTTTTTTCTTTTTTTTTTTTTCTTAGTTACTCTTGACGGGTTTGTAAGAGTTGCAAAATATCGAATTTTGGTTGGAAAGAAATATTTATTTATAAATAAATAACTAAACATTTTGGAGTGTTAAATTATTAAATTTCTTGTTATTATAGCTGGTTTGTACAATACATTAATGGTTCGTTTCATGGCTTCGAGAAATTTACTTAGAAAACTCTCTTCGAGGCCTGTTCTGCCTAAAAGTCATGCTTGGTGTTAAGTGGATAAAACTAGCAAAGGGTTACTTGGTGTTGCTCAGGCCAAGGAGGGAGCGGAAATTTAAATTGACAATGGTCAATATTATTTTTTCTTAATTTTGAGACCCCTTTATAGCATTATAATACATGTATTAGTATAATTTTTTTTTTAAACTGGTGTTATTAGTTCAAATAATATACCAACATATATGCATGAAAAAAATTGTCTTGATGAGAAGTCCATCATATATTTTTATCAAAAAAGCGCCAAATTGGAATTTCCTATTCTAAAACACTTTTTAGACTAATTTTGCAAAAAAAAAAATTAGTAAAAATCATTTATTGGTAATGTAAAGAGGAACACAAACCTACTAAAAAATTGAAATTGCAAAAATAAAAAAGTTATAAAGAATAATGAATAACTAGTTCATGTTTTTAACATGATCATTTCATTTTTATTTTATAATATCAACATATTTTGGGGTTTTGTGTTCACAACTTGATACATCCCTCGTTGTACGATAAAACTATAGTTTTCTGTGTTCTCATTCGAAAGCTACCATTCTCATGAGTGAGATTCAGCTCAAGAAGTTTTCTCTTTTCTTTCATATTTGAGTTTCAATCCAATAAGAGAGGAAGAAAGATAACAGTATTAATTGATTTATGAAGTCGACCATTAAGATTGTTATGCTACAAGACACTGCCTGGGTATTACACAAAGCACTGCAAGTATACAGGTACGGCTTTTCCAGAAACTGATTAAGCACGATGAGTATCTATCATGGATGTTGTACCATCTATTGCACTGCAAGAATGTTAGAAAGTGGGTTGTTAAGCCTTATCAGATCTTGCAATCAGCAAAGATACGTTGTAGGAAATATGCAAACCGTTATTAGATTGTTGTAAAGTGATGAAACCCATATTTCAAAAAAAAATCATGCCTTTAACTTTTCTTGAAACTGCAAACAAATAGGTCTCAAGACTCTCAAGGACTTCGAGTTAAAAAAGGTAAATAAATAAAATATTATTGATGCAAAAAATATCTAAATACAGTTTTAAAATTATTGGACATCCTTTAAGTACTAGCCGGAAGTTTTAGGCTACAGAATTTGGGTTATAGCTTAGTTTTTAACCAAAGTATAGGTATTTGTTCTATAGTGTTTTCTATTTTTATTTGAGAGAAATAGTATACTGAGTATATGATAAAATATAAAGGCACCAATATTTTAGTAAATTAATACAATCTTGATATAACGTACATTAATCCTATCAAACGGATAATATTCAACATATTCATTGCTTCCAACTTGTAGTCACATTTTATTAATTTTGTAAACTAATTTTTTTGTTCTATATATTAATAAGTAATCACCGTTTTTTGCTCTACCAGCCCTCAATACCCTCTTTTCGTATTAACGCCCTCTAGATCAAAGTAACACTCTCAAGGAGTTGGTAACACCCACTTTAGGAAACGCAGTTCTATCCGAATGTTTCATCGTTAGGATCTATGCAAATGACCATGAATTAATAAATACTTTACATGCAGTTTAACAATAATATTAATAGATATTATAAAAATTCAAGAGTTGTTCGAAATATTTTTATTTTAACTCAAACATCAACAACCTGCATGCCACTCGAACAATAACACCATATATCTTCTAACTGCTGAAAGGTGTGTCGTTTGCGCTCACCTTATTTTTTCCAAGATTTCTATCTTTGATAAGAAAAGCCTTGGAAAATAAAAAACACTGTTCAGATTCCCTATTAGAAAAAGCCACTCCCACTTTCTATGATATATTTTATACACCACTGCTCCAGCGCCACCATATGTACTACCGGTATAACGAACATTGAGGACCATTAAAATGGTTGATATCATAAATCAATATAAGTAATTAATTAACGTATGTTTCAAGAACCCACTACCCGCCAATTTTGTCTCATATACCAAAAATATGATGGATGAATATATTTAACTTGCCTATGTTTTTCTGTAAAAATACTGTTATATTAGTTAAAATTGTACATGTGTATAAAAAATAATAATGTATGCCTATATAAGAAAATAGCCTGAGTATAGGTAAACGATGTTACAAAATATCTTATATATATATTTATATATTATGTACTCATACATGACTTGTTTTTATTCCAAAAAGTCATACTTTTGATGTAAACAAACTCTCTCGAGAGGCCTTTATATATAAATATATACGGAGATATTCTATAATAACTAATGTAGTTGTGCTTACTGGTGATGTTGGTTAAGAACTATATGTATTTGTCAAAAACTATAGAGTTAAAAAGCTCTTATTCTGAAAAAATGATCGAAATATATTTTTTTTCTTTTTAAATATAATGTATTCAAATTTTTTGTAAGGAACATATTTCATTTACATTAGAGGGTCACATGTTTCATTTTTGAAAAAAAAAAATTATGATATGGAGATTTAAATGCTCTTGCTTGTATAAAAATATGATTGACGAAGTTTCAATGATTTATATGAATATTCAGAGCGGTGTTACCCAACCCTAGCGACTCATTTTAAAAGAAGCAATTCTTTATCGGAGAAGGAAATCACCCGGTCGCTATGATATCATTAAGGAGACTTCTATAATGTTTTATACGGAATTATTGATGCTTTTGAGTCAAGAATGGCCTCATTTCAAACCTCTTTGACATCCGTCCATTAGCTTTGACCACCATTGACACGGTATTCTTAATTTTCTTACAAAAAATATAATCACTTAATGAAAAAAAAATCTGTCAAATTTGACTAAATGTAGCCGGAAATCGGCTTATTTGTCAAAGCTTGTGGAAGGAGAGACAACCGTAGAAATCAAACATGTTCAATACTGGCACAGACGTTGTGTTGAGTGACTTAAGAAACTGTTACACTTATGTAGAATCAATGTGTGAATTTATATAACTTTCTTAATATGCTTTTCCGCTGTGTTTCATATTATATACACAAAATCGGCTAAATATTATTGAACAACCCTTTGACATTGAGAACCACTCATTTAGAGATATGTACTATGATCTAACGTGTTAAATTATGTCTTGTTTTTAGAGAAAACGTAATTTGTTATTAATATCATCTAAATACTACACATTAGAGTATTAAAGTTGCCCCCAAAAATAGAAATCCTTGTCAAAATCAGGGGAACCTAATTTTGGTACTGAAGCTAGTTAAGCAAAACACGAATACAAAATTTAAGCAAATTTGTTTAACTTTTACCTCTAGCACAATTGTAATTTCTAAACACGTTTGAAGCAAAAAAAAAATGTACATTATTATAAAAACATATTTTAGATTAAAATATGTCTATGAACAAAAAAATAACGATGTTTAATAAATAAAAATTGTGACTCTAATTTCCTTGATTGTAGAGAGAAATAATAAGTGATCGCGTCTATACCTTTTAATCAAGGAAAGTGACGTGACAAAAAAAGTAGTACACCACAAGAAGCTTTATTTTATTAAAAACATATGTTACTTTTCACCATATTTTTTATAAATCCCATAATAAAAAAGTTTTGCTTCATACACGTTTAGAAATTACAATTGTGCTAGAGGAAAACGTCAACCAAATTTGCTAAAATTTTGAATTTGTGATCTACTTACCTAGTTGTTGAATCAAAATTAGGTTTTGCTTATTCTGATAATGCTGGGGTAACTGCAACATCGTACTACACATTCCAGTTTTTTATTTTATTAGCAAACTTAGTTGAATACTATTGCTCTCAAAAGATTTTTATAAATCTTTATCAACACACAGCACACAGTTTACTTGCTTAAAAGAACTATCATTATATTTAAATGAATACTGTGATCCTTTTTCTATCTGTTTGTTATTTAACTGATGTTTACATACATTACATATGAAATTAAGTCTGGCCAAAACAGGTGACAAGACAAATAATAAAATAATATTAAATGGATCTATTTTTTTCATAATAACTTTCATAGGGTTAAAGTAAAAAATATTGATAAAGTCTAAGAGCATTGATGAAAAACTTAATGTGAAATATTAAAAAAATGTACTGAAAATTTATAAGAGCTAATTTTAAAAAAAAATGACTTTTTTTCACAAAAAAATTTATTTATAGGACCTTGTTACATTAAAAAAAAATTTTTTTTTTGAATAAACAAAATGTGCTAATATTTTTCCCAGTCATATACAAAAGGTAAACTTATAAATAACATTTTCATGTTTAGAACGACATATAAAAAGTTGTAAATATTAATTGTATGTACATAGTTCTTTAAACAGGGTAAAAATAATTAGTTTATGGATTCGACATGCTATAAAGTTATTTAAGATTATTTATAAATGAATATTCTATTTCTAAGCAATTATACAAGTCAACTAAAGAATTATAGTAGAAATTGTGGGACACACTCCTTGGGAGAGACGTGAAGTAACACCAGAAGTAAGTGGAGGTGAAAAAAGTTTTGTTCATCCGTGAGACCCTTGTTATCCCCTGGAAGGTAATTTATTAATTCTTCAATATGTATTTTATTATGAGGAGATACATTTTGAGCTAATGGTGACTTCCTTGCGTTATTTTTGCAAATTTAATAAATTGAGTTGTGACCTTTTTAATATATAAATTTTTGGAGTGGCCATATGGGCACAAGTGACACTGAACGTTCTGAACGCCCTGTTGTGGTTACGACTCCAGAAATCATTGATAAAATCCATGATAAGGTTATATATGACAGAAACGTGAAGGCTAGTGATCTGGGTATCTCGAGCTGGAACCCTATTTCCATTAATTTTGTGACACCAACTACTTTGGTGTTATAAGATACTACGTTTTCGTGAGTGAAAAGGACTTTTTTGTGGGCCAATCGTGGGCTTTTTTCTAGGAGCTCAGTTTTCAAACGGTACAATAACAATAAATAATAGTTTTACCATTTTCCAGATAGTCGATGAGGAATATTCCTTACGAATCCAAAAGACAGTCACCATAATCTTTTCAGCTGATTTCTCTATTTAAAGGAATGTCAAACAGAAAGAAATAAACTGATCTGACTAAAAGTTGATGTTTGTTCTTTCAAGAAAGTCTATTAACCAAACATAACCTCGATACTTGCCAGTAGTGCCATCTCTTGGACTTTACGCGAACTTTTCAAATGACCCTCGTATTTCATCTTTATGCGTTAAACCAACGAATACTTGAATTAAACACTTGTTAAGATATTTTTGGAATGGATTGAGTAGGAAATACGTAGACTCGAAGTCCTCATTTACTTTGTCTTTCTGTGACAAATATTATATTCAGAGGCTAAAAATATATAAAATTAAGATCGTCCACTTTTTTTAATAGCAATCTAAAAAGGATTTTAATCTTCCATAGCTGTAATCATTACTCTTTGATTTTTGAAGAGATAACAATAAGTATAATGTAATCACTAATGGGTGAAAGATGAAAATTAACTCTGAGTATTCGTTGTGGAGTTATAAGTGTAAGTACATGTTGGACTCGAAGTAGAATTGAGGATTACTTTGCTTTAAATCTGCACATATGATTGCAAGATACGGAGAGGGGTTTGTGTTTATTTTTTCATTGCATAGCTTCTCACAGCTTATTTAAATATACGTCATAACAATAAACCTGCTTTCCTCTCAAATATTTTTCAAATTGTTAGGAGTACCACGTTAAATTTCGTTGTTGTGTATTTTTTTTGACATACTGACAAGTCATATTATTTGAATCTCTGATTCACTTATTATTTATTACTGTTTTCTTTATCTTTTTAAATAAGATAATCCAATTAATATTAAAACTCCCATTGGATAATCTGTTTACGTTAAAGAGTACTTTTGAAAGGGGTAGTGGATAATATGCAAAATATGTTGATTAATTCATTTTGTAATACATTGATTCACCTGCAACGGGCAACCAAGATCTGTCAAAAGTAAAAACTCTTCCTTGCACTCACCGGGCGTGCAATCCTTTAAATCTCACTTGCAACGAACTCCAAGAACTGTCAAAAGTATTTCTTCTATATTCTTTTCACTTTTCATAAAATCATCTACTTATCATCATGGTGAATGGCAAGAAAAAAATAAACAGGAAGACCTCTGATTCTCTTCAGTCTATCTATACTATTGATGACCTAATGGAAAAGTTAACATCTATCGACCAGAAGTTTGAGTCTCTCAATAACAAATTAGAAGCCCTCACTCATGAAATACAATCAATCAACAAGAGAGTTGATAATGGGGAAAAAGAGCTAGATAATCTCGAACAATGGATAGATTATGAACTACGGGAGAGAGAGGAAATAGAAGAAAACTGATCATTAATGTTCTTTCGTCAGAAATGGAGTCGAAAGAGATCATTGTAAAAAAGTTCGGAATTGAAAAATGTAAAATCAAATACGCTTTTCGTATAAGGAGTAAACAGAACGGGCCACCTCAGTTATATTGGGGTTAGTTGATGACCTGACCAAAGAACTTATTATGTGCAAAAAAATAGAACCTGTGAATGTCAAAGTGTGCCTTACAAAATACCAAAGAGACACCGACCAGAAGGTACATGAAGATTTTAACGAATTTTAAAAAAACACGGCAAACCCAGACCTCTTTCAGCTTGTAAGGAGGTCTGGGCAGCTAAGAATCATCAAGAGGAAAAACTAAAGATATTTTACATAAGCATCAGGAGCTTATTCCACAAAATCCATAAACTTCAAATGATTATTGACGACCACCAGCCATCATTGATCCCCGAAACTTGGCTAAATGATCATATAAACTCAGAAATCATTCTAAACAACTATTTTCTAATTTCTCGAGCCGATCGCAACTCATTGACCAAATCCAGGGGGAGTGGGGTCGCTATCTACTCCCGTAATGGTACAAGAGCTTTTCATCTCCAGGAACACTCTGGTGAATTTTTTGAACTGTGTGCGATTCAAGTTCAAAATTTGAAACGTATGTGTGTATACAGATCCCCCGACTCCAATTACAAAAGTGACCTTGTGCTCTCTTCTTTCATAAAGGAAATTAATAACTCAACCATAATGTGCGGGACTTCAATATTACTGCAGTTGACTGAATACTCTGACACCTTATTCCAACTCAGCAAATCTACTTATCCAGGCTGTCCTTGACTCCTTTCTCCACCAATACATCACTGAATCTATTCACATCAAAGGAAACATATTAGATCGTGTCCTCTCTAATTCGTCATGTCATATTAAGACCGAGGTCATGAAGGAGGTGTCCCTCTCAGATCATTAGCCCATTGTTATTGATGTTCATCACATCATCAAGTTGAAAAAGCAACATGAGTCACCCACCTACACTCTAGATTTTAAAAACGCCAAACAAGCCTGTTATCTATTAAATAGGTTTCACTATTCTCCGCCCCGAATATATCCACAAACATGGTACCAGGTGTCGAGGATATGTGGTCTATAATTTCGTGATATACTTCACTCCCTTATTGATAAGTACATTCCCAGCAAAAAATATCATAATAATAAAGGCTCTCCATGGACTAATCGGAGCATCATCTTATTAGCAAAGAAGAAAAGAAAAGCTTGTTGTCAATACAAAAAATTCCCATATTCTCAAAACTTAGAAAAGTATAAAGCTCTCCAAAATGATTTGAAACTTCTGGTGTCTTCGAGTAGACGTAAAATTGAAGATAAATTGTTAGCTAACTTTGATAAAAATAACATCAATCCTGTTTTATCTTATATGAAACACAAATCGGGCCACTCAATAAGGCTTTTAACAAATTTGAATTGGATGACTGTACTAGAATGGCCGATGATCATAGTATTGCAAATCTTTTGAACAACTTCTTTCACTCAGTTTACTCAACAGATTCTGAGACTCCCTACATTGATCAACCACTCCCAGAGAACCGTCTTCGCCTATCCAAGACTTTTTTTGCAGAATCAGTTGTCCTAAATGCCATTTCCTCCCTCAATAGTTCTTTCTCGTCGGGTCCTGATGATATTTGTGCTTTCTTCTTCAAGAAGCTTAGTAAGGTTATTTACTTCCCTCTTATAATGGTATTCAACAAGTCGATACAGGAGGGAGTGGTGCCGTTTGACTGGAAATGTACCAATATTATCTCAATACACAAAAAAGGAAGCCATAAGGATGTTCGTAATTACAGACCAATTTCCATCACAAGCCATATCTCTCGACTAATGGAGAAGATAATCAATTCTGAATTGAGAATTTTTTTTGACAAACACAATTTGATATCTCCTAGACAACATGTATTCCGAAGTGGAAGGTTTCGTGTTACAAACCTGTTATCATTCTGGGATGATGTAGCTCGAAGTTGGGACTCCTCACTGGACACATATGTTTTATACTATGATTTCAGCAAGGTGTTCGACAAGGTGCTGCATGGTGGGCTCGAACACGAACTATATTGCATTGGGATTGAGGGGGAACTGTAGCAGTGGATTTCATCTTGGCTCAGAAATCGAGAGCAGCAAGTTCTAATAACAGCATTGGATCAGCTTCAATAGGTGTCCCATCTTCTGTACCTCAAGGTAGTGTCGTTGGAACTACAACAAAAAGCTTGTTTGCCACTCAGAAGAGGAGGCCAAACATGACCTCAGAGAATGTATATGGTATTTAAGATTTTTCGGGGCAGTGCTATTGATATTGGAGAGATAAAGAATGTGGGTGTCTTTAAGGATCTTGGAGTATTGACATCTTCTTATATGAAATTCAGCACTCACATATACAATATTGTTAGAAAAGCAAACAGAGTGCTTGGGTCTGTTAGTAGGAGTTTTAAAACCAGAAATATGAAGCTGATGAAGAAGCTTTCTGAAGCATATGTTATGCCTATTTTAAACTACGCCTCTCAGTTATGGAATCCAATGTATAGAAAGGAAATCAGAGCTCTTAAAAATGTACAGAAACGTTTTATTAAGATGGTATACGGCGATATATCCTATAAGGTTGGTTTACATCTAGTCGGGATATTGTCGCTTGAAAAAAGGAGGAAACTTCAGGATGTGGTTATGATATTTTAAGTTATTAATGGACCTCCCCGAAAAGGTGAGAAGAACGTCTTCACTTTGCAATTAAAGAGATTTTTAAAAAATAATCCACGTCTATTTTAATTCCGTACCACATTATATCATTTCATTTTACCATATTATTCCATTAGATTTTATCATATTGTTTTATTATACTTTATCATAATGGTTTATTATATCTTATCATGAGTCGATAATATGGGGCCTTTTTTTTTAGCTACTAGTCCAAACCAACCAAATAAATTAACTAATTAATGATGTGAATTATAAAGTCTAAATTAAAAAAAGTATGTACCTTCATTGGAAAAAAATGAATGTTTAATTTTATTTTTACTTGTAAAGTAAACATAGACTTTTGTTACATAATTATAATCAATTCATCAAAATCTTCAGCATAACAATCATATTGACGTCATTCCTACGTTTAATTTGCAAAAACGGTTACAATTATATTTTTTTGAGGGATTTGATAAAACAAACAAAAAATAGCCAATAAGATCACATTGCAAAAATTTTAAACAGGGGGAAAAAGTTCAGTAAAGCACCTGACCCCTTTGGATTTACTTTTGTATTCTATAAAATATATTCAAACCAATTGTTTCCAATTCTTCTTTCTTTTATGAAAAGGTTATGTCAACTGGGTATTTCCCTAGTTTTGCATCTGACGGATAAATTGTTCTAACTCCAAAACCGAAGAAAGAGCTTAGATATTTAGATAACCTGCATCCTTTAACAATCTAAAATGTAATGTATAAAATCTTCTCCTACGTTCTTGCTAATAGTTTCAGTAAAGTTCTAAAAAAAGTAGTGCATACTGCCTAGTATACTTTTGTTAAAGGCAAAATAATGGACAATGTGCCTTTTACTATACAAACCCTATTAGAATCTGAATATAATGTATGGCTAATGGCAATTCACTTCACTAAAGAATTTGATAGCCTATCTCACAAATATATAATCAAGAGCCTTTAAAGGAAGGTTTTTAGAGACTATTTTATTCAAATAGTTGGGTTTGTACTGTCCAGAACTCAAATGTGTTTCCAATATGGAACACAAAAATGCTTATTTTACAACAAAAGAAGCGCGCCACAAGGAGACCCATCGTCTGCAATACTTTTTATTTTTGATTCAAAATATCCATCAAAATATAAAAATCATTGGTTTTAATCCTTCATTATCTATTTTAAAATGCCTATATTATGCAAATGACTTGACTTTAATTTTTACTAGCACTCCAATTCAAACTTTAATATCTACCAAAAATGTGACGAAAATCTTTATAACATAGTCTCTATGCTCTGACCTTGAAATTCATGCTGAAAAGACGGAAGTGTTAAGTCCATAGAAATAACTTTTTCAAAAAAAATGGCCCTTTTGTAAGACCACTGGAAAAATAAAACTGTCAACTAAAATATCACCTTATTCGTTGAAATGTGACAACAATGGAAACATATTACAGTTGAAAAATGTGTACTAATATATTAAAAAGAATACATGCTCAAGCCCACTTAATTTCAAGAGGAAAAGTGTTGGAAAGATTTTATGAGTTGCGTACAGAAATTTACAGCTTTTTATCTAATGAGAAACACGATAAAGATTTTAAGTTAAAAGATCAAACTTATAGGTACATAATTATAAATATATTAATGGCTCGGTGAATAATACTCTACTTTATCAAAGGCTACATAGCATTAAAAGTTTGAAAATCCCTAAAATATTTGATCATGATAGAGTTGTCGAAAAAGAGGGATTCCAGTATATAAAGAATTCGCTTTTTATATTTTTTCTATGATAGCCATCGAAAAATTTGAATTTAAAATGCAAGAGGCATTATGTACTATTTAGTGATTTTGTCTTGAATAAACATTACATTGCCAACTCACAAGATTTAATAGTAAAACCGACGCTCATCGGGAATCCTTTTTTTTTATATCTCTGTCGATTCATCCGATATAGTAGTACTATCATCATTTGAAATTAGTTCGATGTTAAATATTTAATCCAAGTACGTAACGTCATCAATCTCATGATGTTTTTCAACCAGCTTTTGAAGTTTTTATTAAGCTCTGGCAAATGAAGAATAATTTGTGGGGAAAAAAATATGTGGCTCCAAGTAAGACATTAAAAGACAAATGAGTATTTATTAAAATCCCTCGAGACTTGTTTTGAGATCCTTGTGTTAGGTGGAGACTTTTTTTTTTACTAGATCTAAGTAGGATAAAAATATATTGGGATTTATATTCTATGCAGCAAAAATATACCTCATATACTCTGGTTTCAACTGCACAAAGTTATTGAGGATCTTCTAGTAGTATTAGGAGCTATGTATTCCATTAAAATAAACTCCGAAAAGAAGGCCACCGCTTCTAAGATTGCCCCAATCGCAAAGATGTTATTAATTCGGTACAGGACCCTCTGTATCGGTTGATTTTTTTCTTAGAAATCATGTTTCGGAAAGCTTTTCAGTGATATGATAATCATTATGAAAAAGCGGGTTTTAACAACGGAAAACAATACTAATCTCAGTAAAGCTACGAAAGTTGATCCGAGATTCCGTGATTTTGAAAATACTTTCTGTAACATAAATCATATGAAAACATGCCAAATTGAACTTTTTGCTTAATGTAAAAAAATCCCGATGGAACAACGTAGCGCGGAATAAATTATTCTCTTATACTCAATGTGCGTAGGTTCGCTCCCAGTCGTTCCAGAGAAGGAAATATGTATTATGTATATGAACTTCAAAGAAGATTCCTGGGCAGTTGGAGCAATTGTTATTCTATAATGTTTACTTATACTTAATCAGTGTAACTCCATCTGGACAATGAAAAGAACATCCGGCACACCACGAGTTACCGCAAAGCAGAAAATCAATGAGATCATAGTTGATGATAAGGATGAAATGCCTTCTGCTTTTGTAAAGAGTATTAACGTTTAGGACGATTTTTTCAAAAAAGACACAATTTCTGAAAATTAAACAACAATCAAAGTTAAAAAGAGCAGAAATAGATCAACAAGCCTGAAGTTAATTAATAAGAAAATATATTTGAGTATTAGAACATCCGCAAACAAGAGATGCCTTCTTGTAATGTATTATCTAATTGCTCTGGAAACATTTATACCATCAGAACGTATTTTTCGATAACTGGACATGTTCTATTGAGCGCAGAAATCGATTAACCTATGTCATGCCAAGCAATTCATCCAACTTAATGCTAATTTTCTTTAATTTCTCTTAGATTTAGTTACAAAATTCAACAAATAAAAATACTTCTATATGTTTTATTTTAAAGTTAAATACACTTTTGTATTATAAATTTATTATTTTTCTATAATTATTTATTTTAGATTATTTTTAATTGAAGAAAAATGTATTTTCTTTGGATTGGTTGATTTTAATAGGCAAATGATAACAAATATAGTCAATAAGTTTTTTTTTAAAATACTAAATAAATTCATAAAAAAATATATAAAGTATGTACTTATATATTTTTAAAATACATTGTCCCTCTTCTTTTTTTCTTTCTTTTTTTTAAATTTATATTAATATACATATACATCAAACAGATCTAATTCTAATATATTCAATATTTTATGATTAAAAAAAAAAACAATTCACAGTTATTAATTTAAAGTCGTCATTTGTTAAATTAACTTATGCTTGTACGTCAGAAGGCGTCATATCCAAGGGGTTTGTTGGTCCTAGGAACTTTAAAAGGTTTACAAAAGCTAAACCAAAAAAAAAAAACCAGAACAGGGAGGAAAAAATCCAAGGCGATGCTTGCAACGTCTACCCCGGAGATGGATCGTGTCAGAGTGTCTTTAAATACTACAGAAGCTAAAGTATCGAAAAAGGTGTTGTTTCCTGAAACAAGTACTACTTCTGATAAGGATAACCCTATGGACGATTCAGACACAGATATTGCTGTAGACATTGACCCTTTTTCATTGGTTAGACCTAATTTTCAGATGGGGGATTTTGTGCAATGTGAATATGAGGTGGGAAAAGACATGAAGATGATTCATTTTGTTGGTATTGCCAGTCGTGAGAAGGATAATGATGACGATGTAGAAGTCGAGTTTTATATAAAAGTGATAAGTTTCAAAACTGTTATATAAAAAAGTTGTAGACGAAGTCGAGTCAGTCAGTATTGACAAGATTCGTTGTTTCCTTAAAAGAAAGAGTATGAGTTCAACACAGAGGACAAAACGTTGTTGTTGTTTTTTTCTTTGAACAACCTCTCGTGAAGTTAAATACGGGCTATTTTTTATTTATTTATCATGATCTACTATGATATAATATTATATTACGTGTTCTTGACGTGGATAAGCATGTTTATGTAACGGGTACTTCCGAATTACTATAATATATAGATGGATGTATGTATATTAAATACTAATTAAAAAAGGAAATTAGGAAGAGGATAAGGGAGTTTGTCTTGGTAGGTATTAATAAAAATAATTCGAAATAAAATCTATAATACGGGTACATCCTAGTATATATTTTATTTAATTACAAAATTCAAATAAATGTTTGAATATACCAAATGGCTTTTGTTGCAGGTTTCCTAATGTTGTATCAAGTCTTCTCCTTTTGGTTAGCTTAAAAAAAAACAATATGTGGCTATTAATTATTACAAAATAATCAAAAATACTTTGGAATGATTTGTTTTAGGAATTTTTTTTAAATTGTGAAACTACTGACAGTAAATAAAAAAAAAAGATTATTGTAACATGTATCCTCACTCTTCCTTACTCAGGCGAGTAACAAGTATTCAAGCGAGTAATGAGTATAGGTCGTAATTCCTTGGGTGTTTTTTTAGAAACTCAAAAATACTCATGCAGCAAAATTCAGCACGCGGCACATCACTCTCTGATGTATATCATAATTCATATACATTTATACAAAGGCTTAGAGGAAGAAAAAGCGTGCGAGATATATACGATATGAGGTATGTTTATGTTTTTACTTCAATTATACCTAGGTCCTATGAATATTATTGAATATAAGAGTAGATTGTAGTGAATTTATTAATATTAATAAGAATATTTTATAATACAATTAGACAAGCGAAATTTTTATAAAGGTTGAATTTAGTGTTAATGAATACTGAAATATTCCATCATATATACAGTTTTGTCACATCGTAAGCATTCAGTGTATTGAATATTGATGTGGAGATCCTAAATCCTCAAGATTGAGGGATATTGAAATATTATGACAAGTGATTAAGTGACTTCCAACTCACAACTAGCTTTTGAAATACGTTAAACGAAATTCCTATTTTCCATTACAAGTGTTATAAAATTATAAGATCACTAATAATTAATTTATTCACATATTTATCACGTAAGAATTACCATGAACTCTTTATGAATAATTGTGGGTAATAGGAGAGTTGAGCATGCTTTCCGGCTTTGCAGATAAATACTTCTAGAAAAAGGACCCCATTAAATTCATGGTCCAGGATTGTCTTCTACTTTTTTTCCATAAGAGACTCACAAGTAATAATAGAATCGGAAGGAAGGATGAAGTGTCTATAATTACAGCCTTATAAATGGACTCAGTGTCTTAAATAAGTGTTGTTTGTTTTTTATGTGCATCAATGACACTAAAGGACTCAAATCAATAAAAGAGTTTTGTAAAAATATTAGTAGACAAAATAGAGTAGACTTGGAAGGAATTTCAATGAAAGAAATATGACAAGAATGAAAAGAATTTTTTTTTTCCACAGTGTACTTTTGTACATTTCATTCCAGTATTGTTCATCTTTAATAAAACATATCCTTAGTTCTTATAGAAGTATACAATATTTTGATACAACTTACAAGACATAGAGCGACGAATTTAAATTTGAACCAATGGATGATGAATTAAAATATTTGGACGTTAAAGGAATCGGCAGAATGACTGATACTTCCATTAAATGTGATTCCATCAACTGAGACAGGTACAAGAACCTTTTTCAACGTTTTGAGATTCCTGAACCTCATGGATATCCCCATGTCATAAACACATATGAATTCAATGGAGATAACTCCCAACCCCCTCCCATATAATCCTGCAGACGTCCCTGCTACTGCTAGTTAAAGATAAATCAAAGACTGTAAAAAATGTTTAGTAATGACTGTTTTTGTCTCAGTTAGAGTACATTAAGCATGTTAATTGACAATAAACATATTGATTTACACTCCCTTTTCTTAAGCTGACAGTCACAAGGGAACTAACTGTTGTGATTAATTACAAAATGAACAAGGGAACAAATCGTTCTAAGTACATATATAATTATCGAATACTGCAGCATACTTACATATTGTGTGGTTGCCCCGCCCCCTCCCTCCCTCATCGTATTGTTTCATTGAGGTAATTTGGCTCATGTATATTGCACATTTCTACTATTTTTAAATAGTTTCTGATTAAAAAAGTTCTAAACTCTACTAAAATATGTAAAGGGTGTAACAACGAAATACGTCAAAAAATTCAATTTTCCCAAAAATAATTTAAAATATTACATTTTTTGGGAAAAAAAATTTGCTAATCCACAGCTAAAAATTTTATTTTTTGGAAAAAAAAATTCAAAAATGGATAGTTATTCAAAGAAAATTATATTTTTTGGAAAAAAAAATAAATTAAATTTAAAATATTAAATGTTCTAGTAAAAAAGCAAAAAAAAATATTTTTGGCTATAGCCCCTCCAGCCACACCCTGAGATAATTTAAAATTCCGTGGATCTCGATATTAGCAATGGTGACCAAAGACCATATTTCATGTTAATTTAAAATAGATACCTTGATCAAAAGCACCGCATATCGTTGTTATACCTTCTTTTTGAGCTTTTATACATATTAGTCAATAGAGTTCATGAAATGTACGATCATTTCCTCCCGTCCTTAGTGGAATGCGGACTACTTTTGATCTACAAGTATAGATTAGACAAATAGTTGTCTCCATCTTGTATTCGACTCTTCTTTCGACAGGGGGAACGATGAGCCAGTCTGTGAGAGTGAGATTTTTATTCACTTTTTGACAATAGTAGAGAAAAGGAAAGGAAATTTCTCTTGAGGTCTTAAAAAAGATCCAGATAATGTTTTCTTTGTTTGATTTGTTCATAATATAGGGACAAGGTTGCAAGTCTATATTGGAACAATTTTAGCAGCAATGTTGTATAGGGCTTAGAATGAATGATTTGAGGACATTTTGTTTCTGAAATTTAGTCAAGATTTTCGAGTCGTCTACTTGCAAGAATTGTATTTGTCTTTCTTCAAATCAAGAAGTCTTTTGATTTTCTTAGATTCGACCATTTATATCTATACTATATAGTAAATGTAGGTGTGTTTTATTTGTGTGTCCGAGAATTACAGCCGAACGAATCGATGGATTTTGAAGAAGAAAAAAGTAATGTACGCTCTTAAGGCTCAAAAAATTGTTCTGGTAACATTGTTTTGACCTTCAAGGCCATGGCGGTCTTAAAATACTCCTTTTGCTAAATACGAATTTTTGACTAACAAACGACTACTTCATTTATTTCAAAAGTAAAGACCATAAAATTCTAAGAACTATTCTCACTGCATGTTGGTAAGTATCATTGCACACTTTTTTTAAAGAAAATTATAAGGTCTAGAGAAAAAAACAGAAAATAAGACGAAGGATGTTTAACAATATTAAGAAATTTGAGCGAACAACAGTTCAACTTGAATGTTTTCTCTTTTTGAAGGTTCCAATGGTCAAATGAAATCGGTATGCATGAGGATAAAAGACATTGCAAACATTGTACTCGATGTCAGGAAAAAAATATAAAATTACTGCAGTCAACACCTTTAAGAGGGTTGATGAAAAATTAACTTCGGGATTGGATTGGGAGATAAATGGTTGTATGGTATGGTTGCAGCTACCTTAGCACGTACTCGTATAATGATTAAATGTAAAAACGAATTCGAATATTTTTCGAACAACAGGGGCGTTTGTCAGGGAGATCCTCTGTCCCCAATACTTTTTATTATTTGCCTTGAAGGGCTAATACAAGAATTAGATCATAGAGATAAAATAAAAGGCTTTCAGTTGCCACACTCAAATTTAAAATATATATGGTATGCAGACGACTTAACAATGATATTTTTCGGGAGTCGGTATAAGACAATTAATTAAATCAAAAACACATTTGGGGTCCTATCTTGATTCTCTACATTATCTGGTCTATTGTTGAATGAAGAAAAAACTGAAATTATCAGCCCTTATTACGGGTTACTTGGAAAGGCTTGGCCTCATTTTAAATTGAAATCAAAGTTACAACTCTTGGAATCTTGGATAGGCAAAGGAAATTGCGAAATAATTGGGAAAGAGGTTCGTAAATGAATTAGGAAGACGGTTTCTTATTTATCTTCTTTCAATTTAAAAGTATGAGATAGAATCAGGGCATGGAATATTTATATTATTCCTAAAGTAACGTATCTGTTCCGTGTTACACCTTTCAACAACAGTATCGCTAGGGAAACATTATGTCTAGAAGATTCCTACTTGAAATTATTGACCAAAAAAAACATAAACCACCAAGGAGCCCATAACCCATTGAACTTTGGGAGCCTGGGTGTGGTGGATTTCGTGTTTTATGGAAAACTCTGAACTTCTATTGGATTAGAAAGTTATGGGAATATGACGTCTATGGAAAATTCATTTGAATGAGCTTTTAAAGTTAAACCACTTGGAATTTTAGCTGAGCCCACATTAAGGACATTTGGATTTATTAAAGTGTTGTCATTATACTCGGAGCGTTTTAATAATTTTTGTGATGGTGTTACTGAAGTAGTTAAAAAGTTTGAATTATCTTTACGATGGGAAATGCCAACTAGAGGTTGCATTAACCAAATACTGTGTGTAACATAAACTCCGATATTACTACAAATGTTAACTTTTGACAGATTGTCTAATGAATAAAATGACTTTTGTCTTCTATTCATCTATTTTTGGAACAAATATTTCAGTAAAACGTCCTCTTGACCCTTTTAGACTGAAATCATGTTATACAAGTACTTCCTACTTAAGAGAACATATGTACACACCAACCTTAACACCATTCAACGCATATTTGGAACAACGCAGCATTAAAAAACTTAGCCAAGAAAGCCACCAATAAGTTTTTTTAATTCGAGCGAAAGATGGTTTAAATACATAATATTATCCGAGACTCTCGAGGTTGCTTCTAAGTATTTTATTGACAAAAGGAGAATTTGCTTCGTCTGCCAATGTTCAAAACAGACAACCGTGTGAATGTAAATCTTTATCTAAAATTTATGGGGACGCTATTAAAATGGTTAGTACATTATTCAATACACAACTGGGTAAAGAAAATTTCCTCTTTACTTCAAATAATGAGAGAGTAGATGCAATTATTATTAAAACGCAATATATAGTCTATAAATTACGTACAGTAAAAGAAAACAACCTCGATGGAATTTTACATATTGCTTATCTTTATGCGAATATTTTATTGAAGATTTAAACTCTTTTATTTATTTTTTTAGTTCATCGTTAAATTGATGTTATTTCTATATTATCAATTTTAAAACTCTTGATTGTTCCATATTTTATAATGGTCTTTTTATTTTTTTTTATGTTTGTCTACATGTTTTAACAAATTATTTTTCGAGTATATTGTGTTATATTATAATAAAATTGTAAATGTTTAAATGCGTGCCAATAGAGGCCAATAAAAAAATTTAAAAAATCTTCTTATAATAATAAATGTAATACGTGAAGTAAAAAGTTACTAGTGTTTTTCCCCTTTATTTTGACAATAAAATTAACATAGTTAGAATTATCCAATTAAGATGGTTGCAAACTGTATTGGGTCCATAAACAGTAGCATTTTTTGTCTGCCTTTTCACCATGACCGTAGTGATACTGAAGAATTTTCTCTTTTTTTACTTCTATTTTGGAACCCTGGGTGCAACTTAAACTAATGTAAACTTAAATAATTTTTTCTTTTTTTAAAACCATCTCGCAACCCTTCCATTATGACCTGCAACCCTCACTGTGGTTGCGACTTCCACTTTGGGAACCATTGTTATAGGGTATATTTTAGAAAAATGTATATTTTGAAAAATATAAACTGGAGTGACGTTTGAGGATTTGCGTTTTATTTTGAGAAGAACACACGTATACGACTACAGAAACTGATATACCTACATTTAGTTATACTAATAACTAATTATTATGATAATTATACGGTTAATATTTATACAACTTAGCTTGTTTTTTTCTTCTTGAAGCAATGGAGTAAAAAATGATTATTTATTCCTTTTTTTCAACCGATCCCTCCTTCTACATACATTTCCCTCATGTGAGAATAAAAACTATGTGTGATTATTCCAGGTCTCTAAAATTCCATGGTGGGATAAGATCGACTACAGTTCACTTGAAAAAGATATCAAAATAAAGGTAATTCATAGTTAAAACCATAAAATGATTAAATCTACAGATTTGCATTTAATCAAAATATTTTTGTAATTAAGGAAAGATTTGTTCATACAATCATAGATCTACCTTAGTAAAGTGCAAAAATTTAAACTCAAAACACAATTCCTTACTTTTATAATGGGTTTCAACTAGTGACACCACAACCATCCCCCCTTACTTTTTTAGACTAAATGTAAATATTTATTAAATAAAATTGTATACGTATCTCATATGTAGTCTTTTAACACAAAAAAAAGCTTGAAAAAAAAAATTAAAAAAAGCAAGACATTGGTATCTACGAAAATGAAGCTCCTATCGGCAGGATCCTTTTCAGAACCGTGGGAAGATGTATAAATTGGTCATCAATGCATTCCCTGAGTGCCGCCACCTGAAAATACTCTAACTATTTGTATTTCTAAATATGAAGGGTCTTGAAAACACAAAGACAAACCAAACTATCTATCGATCATTATTCTTTTTGGACTACATTTGAGAAGGAGTTCACCTTCAAAAACCAAGGCCCTTTATGTTGGACACCTAAACTCCAAGACATATATTGCAAAAAAACTCACTTTGAGAGAGCCTATCAAAGTAGAAATTTTAGAGTCATTTTAAAAGCAACTGCAGCTAGATACGTTGCTTTTAGTATCAACATACCGAGAGTACATGGACAGTAATGGGATTTTGGCTTTGACATTGGTAGTTCATAATTTAAAACATATTGTTATCATTTTTACAAAACATCATTTAACGCTGTCAAGATTTTATTACTGTATTTTTATCATAGTAATTAACGTTTTCTGTGGATTTGTATCCATTTTTTTGGAAGGAAAAATATTTCATTAAACTTGTTAATTTTTGGATTTACGACGATATACTGGAAATTATCTGTGGCAGCATTACAAATGGCTTTTATTTGAAGTAATTTATAGAGTAAGGAATTTATTTTTTGACAACGTTTTTATATGGATTTGACGGTTTTTTGAAAACTAGATTTGCTGGGAAAAAAATAAAAACATTTCTAGTAATCAATGTCAAAATTCCTTCAAGAATCACATCATTTTATCTTTGTCTAAGCTTTTGCTATTGACAAGTGTTATAGACAGCGTTTCTGTAATTTTCATGGTAGGTTAGCATGAATGAAATTTATAATTATCAAATAGCGATCGTAAAAACATACCGGGTCAATGTTATTATTTACTAATATTAACACAGATAGTATTGAAGTCCATGGCAGGATCCTGGGTGAATTAGGAAATAAGTTTATTAACTATTAATTGAAATCCAAAGAACATGTTTTAGTCTTTGTATCCGCCCTAGAATTGATGGTGAGCTCCAGGCGGTGACGGAAGCTCCAGATCCTCTTGATGTACTGGGCACTCATGAAGGCCCAGACCTTGTTGACAGAGATCTTCAGGGCACGGATGCTGTTGTGGCGTCTCCTGCAGGTATGGGACTCCATGTATGTTTATCGAATATTCTAGGGGTTTAGGGTCTGGGCTCTGTAGCGAGCAGAAGTCATTTACCCAGAAGTACATGTTAGCCTGGATCCACTCTAGGATTTTCTTTGTGGTATGGGCATGTGTTCCATCTTGTTGGAACAACCAGGGAGAATTGGCAACGATGGACTTGATCCATGAGATAACTTTGATGTCCAGAATTTTGACGTACTCATCCCCCTTCAGCCTGGTGAAAGTACAGTCCTTCAATTTGCATATAACCCTCCCCCTTTATGATGTTATAACAAATCAGTCATTGTTAGTGTTGTGTCAGCCCTAATTTATTCGGTCAACTCCAGTTCTAAAACCGTCCTATAAGTCCTTGGACCGGTGCATAAGACCGTCAGTCTTTAAGTTTAATTTAATTTTGTACTAGAGCTGATTAAAAAAAGAAGAAATAAAATTGAGTGACGTCATAAGGACTGTACTTTATCAGTTTTAGGACTGATACGCAGGGCAGAATCTTACCGAAGCGGACCGAAACTGAACTGGATCTAAATAAGGACCAACACAACATTAGTCATTGTCAACACATTTTATATACCTATATCTACCAATACATTTATTACATTATGAGTTTTATTTTTTGATAATCTCATAACGTAAATAATTTCAACATCTCTGTAAAATCAAGTATGTAATTTAATTTAAAGAGAGAAAATATATGTATTTATAAATGTGGCATTTGTATGCTTTCTTTAAAAGTTTTCATGAAATGTTCTTATTATTTTTTAAGCTGTATGAAGATGCCGGGGAACTGCTAATCAATTATTCTTATTGCTGGGACTTTGATGAGATCATTTAAGTTAATTAAAGCCCTACAACTACCCACATATCAATTGTTATAAAGTGAAGATTATATACATATGTAATAAAAAATCAAAAAAAAATAATGATAAAAATAATGGATTTATTTTTACTACAGCTATTATTTTTTTAAAAACCCTCATGAAAAATGTCTTAAATATGAGTGATTTCATTTTAAATCTCCTAAATTCAAATAAATACAGGGTTTGAAAGCAAAACGGGGACTGAATGACTGATTTTAGAAAAATGTCAATAATTTTATTTTTTGATAAATAATTGTGAAATGTTGTTTAACAAAAATTTGAGACAAGACCTTTGTCAACATATTCATTCAATATGGCGGCCCTCAGTAGCAATCAAAGCCTCCGCACGGCGGTGAAAAGCCATGCAGGAGTTGATGATGAACTTCCCCGATAATTTGTTCTACTCCTTCACAATGGAGGCCTTTAGGGAGTCTACGTTCGGGTGAGATGTCCGGTTAGTCTCCCTCTTCAAAGTGCCCCACACAGCAAAGTCCAACGGATTCAAATCCTGCGAAGATCTCAAATATTTTCTTTTTTGAGCAACAATTAACATGATATTCTATATCGTTTAAGAAATTAAGTAACATAAAATAATAAAGGATATGACTACACTAATTAAAGCTAATTAAAATAATTATCCATTATTTAATGAACCTATCACCTCTAGATAGGTTTCATGTAAATTTATCATAAAAAGTGAGATTACAATTATTTTAATATCCAATTTAAAATTGATAACGTGTAGAAAAAAAAAATTATGCTCTCCCATATAATATGAACCCATTTTGTAAATCAACATTCAATTTTGCAGAAAATAAATTTATTATCATATGGATTTCTGATTTATATATTTCCCCAAAATTGGCTCAAAACTCTAAAAATATTCAGGACAGGAACAGCTGCAAAAAAAAAAAAAAAAAGAATGGCCAGCTGAGGTAGGATTACATCTAATAACTTTGTAATGTTAATTGCTTGCCACCATTACTAGCTGATGACAGTGGTGCCAAATAAATTTGAAGGGATAGCCACGACTAGTGCCGCGTTAGTCCATATTTAGAACTGAAGACTACAGTCCCGTCCACTTCAGTCCCGCATATCAGTAAGATGACTATAGGTGTGTCAATAAGAAACTTGCCCCGTAGTCTGGTTAAAATTAGCTTACAACTTTTTTCATGAGTCACAACGGACCCAGTGTTACTCACTACACGATGATAAGTGTAATTTAATAATTATATATAAATTCTAGAAGCAGAAGGAGGATAAAAAAGTTGTAAACTGCGTGGAAATACATATAATTCATAGAGATTTGGATGGATCTTTCGTAGAAAGGATTTGGAAATATTCATCCGCATCCACTTGTCTTTTCTATTCCTAGGAATTCATAGGATATCCGATACGTCTTCTGATCCTCTCTTCAACTCCATTTTAAAGGGATCTCGCCTCTTAGTCGTTGTGTCTCACATAAACACATGTACATACCTAGAATCTTCAAGATATTTTACAAGATAATCGTATACTTCTACATTTAAGTCCTATGGAGTTCCTTAAAAAACGACAGAATAGCCAAATGAAGGATTCAGTGGGGAACATGGATAATTCTCATCCTCTATGCACTGCTCCTTAATTGAAGTTCTCGTATAACTTTATACGAGAAGTGAACTCAGATTTGTCTTCCATTTTGAGGAGTAGGAAACAAAGTCTGAATTCAGCTCCTAATCTACATAGATAGGTGTGTGAAAAATAATAAAATTTCAAACTCATAGGGAGAACGGTTCCCAATTTCATTTGCTTATAGTGGGTCAGGTTAAAACATAGGAAAAAAAAACTTTTTACAGTCACATTCCAAAATTTTAATGGGACGTAACTAAATTCAGTTTTGATTCCTCCCCCCCCCCGTTTATAGTGGTAAAAATAATACCAGCACACACACTTCTAGTGTAATAATATACTAAATGTACCAGTCATTTGGATTTTGGACCGCGGTTATGCCTGCCGCATAGGCCTTGAAAATGTATTGTTTGTGGCTCTAAAAAAAGGCAAAAATAACGTAATTGTTTGTATTCTTATGATTATAGCTTCGCAATGACTTATTGTATAGCATTGATATGGGTATCAAACCAAAGCCAAATATTTAAGGATGAAATTACATGCCCGATTCCCCAATTTATCATCCTAAAGACCACAGATTGTAGTTCTTGCAAAAAGGTATAACGTATTAATCTTCACCGGACACATCTGTTTCATAACAATTGAGTAATGATTTACTAGGTCTTTAACCCCCCTCATAGGGCCAAGGAACCTGCAAAGGTAGGAGATGTTGAAACTATCGATATTTATCCTGTTATCTAGAGATCTCGCTGATACCTTCTTGGCCTCTGCAGTCACATTGGCAACGAAGTCCGATCTAAGGACCAGGATTTACACAAGAACTGGGTTACTAACTAGGGGGATGCCCTATCGAACAGTTGTGGGTGAATATTTTATAACTTGACTGTTCAGGTACTCATGATTAATACTTCTACGTGCTACATTCACATACTTAACAAATTGGCTACCTTTATTGCGTCTCACTTCTCCATTGACTCCCTGCTTTATAGCAGCACTATCTTATTTAGGTGCAAGACTTACCTTTTTATTAGATTTAGAGTTTCTAGGAGCTATCATTTTTCTACTTGACTTAAATATCCCATCATTGCCACGACTATCTTTAACTTTTTTTATGACCAATAACCACTGAAAGAGGTACAGATTTCAAATACCAATCAAAAAGTAGCTCAGGTCGCCAATCCATATTGCTATTAGACTGTAACTCAAATAGTAGCTCTAGCTCAGGGTCCCAGTATCGGGGAGGAGGCTCAGAGTCAACTGCGGCGGCAAATGACAAACCTCAAATTGAACAATCTCACAACGCATATTTAGTGAGGTATTAACAAATTTATTTTTATCTTGGGGTTCATTATCGATAAGGAAAGCTATTTTATGTCAGCACCATCCACTATTAGATCGTCACCACGAATATTAAGGTTCTCATGAGAACTAATAACGGGGCTTGTGAGTGCTATGTGAGATACCCCAACATCACTGACCACAAAAAGAAGGGCGGGTTCGCTCATGAAAGAAGGACTTCCACTAGACGGCATAGCTCGAGGAGAGCCAAGTGAAACTTCCTAGCCTACCCAGAACACAGTTAGACTGTCAGGGGGAGATGTTAATGGGTTACCATCGATTACCTCAGATGTGATATAGACCTGATCAATCAAGGAGTCAACACCACCATTCGTTATGAATGGGTTTGACTCATCTGCCTTAGAATCATTCACACAAATAATATTGGTGAGAGAACTCTTCCCATCGCTGAAGCTATCCTTTGGCTTACATTTTTTGGGTACCGGAGTGAACAACGAAAGTACTTCAGGACGACATCTCTTCAGGGTCGTTTTAAGTATCATCGATCTTAACAAGATCACTGATTGAGTGGGATTTTATAAACTGTTCGAGACGGCTTATCACTATACCTTCGACTACGATGGGCAGTGGGGCTGAGTCAGAAGGGGTGTCACTCCCAATATTCAAATGGTCATTGTCAAACACAAATTCAAAGTGTGTCTCAATCGATGGACTTACAGCGGTAAGCAAATCATATGAAGGTTGTGCTGGATGCGAGGCGATTTCAGTTACATCAACATCAACAATAGTTGGTGGAGTCATGTCTACAGGATTTTTCATTCTCTACTGAGAACAACAATTTCTTCTCATTGGAGGGTAACTTGGAGGTATTTACTTTTGCATCATTCGACTTAGGGCTAGCTCCCTCCACTATTGGAAAGGGGTAGTCAGTCCTCTTCAGAGGAGGATACCAATTTGTCATTCACGATGTCAGTCACTAAAGAATAAGTTTTTTTCATTCTTAGTTCCCCAGGTAGCACTTTTTAACAGTTAGATCAAACTCGATATTATTTAGTGTAGCAGTATTCAAGAGGGGGATAATATGAATGGCCTCTTCTTTCAGGACGGCACTTAGTAGATTTGAGTACTCCTCATTAATCCACCCGATTTCTCTAGCCCGGGCTGCTAAGCTGAGGAAATTAAAAGTGAGTGGCCCTGGCCACCTAATTGGGGGACAAATCCGTCGGCTAGTATGAGACAAGAGGTTATTCATAAACTCTTCTGGGAATACTCTTTCATTGTCCTTGTTATGCCCCTTCACTGTGATATAGCACCGACCTCACAGATATACGAATATTAACCCTTGGCTTGAACTCTAACTGCAAGACGGTTCATTCAAGGAGGCCATTATCTCGCATTTTTTAACATGGAGTAGATCGTCCTTATCTCTAGAACTCGGAAGGTATGCAATTTGCAAAGCATAGGCCTCATACTCAACGGAGTGGGACACAATTGCATTTAGTCTCGTATATAAAGATTTTTCAAAAATAGCATCACTAACTGGACAAGTTTCATCACAGAACATGTACTTGACCATGATTGCTTACAAAGAAAAATGAGAGTTTTAACGTAAGACACTTTTTTCGGATAACAGCACACAATAGTCGGATAATAGCACACGAACGGGACAGGGAACAATGCAAATAAATTATTGAAACAATAGATCAAGGGTACATGCCCAAGTGCTAGAAATATAAAACTGATAGGAGCAATTAGTTCAGAATGACAAAAGTTACGGATATTAAGCACACAAGAGTATATAATCTTATAATGACTATAGTGGGGGGTAGGTAACACTTCAGTGAATTAAAAATTACAGAAAAAAAAGTCGGTAAAATGGGAATACAATGTATAAAAAAGGAAAAAAGAAATTCAAATCAATTTAAGTAGAACTTTAATAGGGGTAACAGTAGTTAATATAATGACAACCAAGAATCCCAACACGCTAGACAATTAAGTATTATTATACGTAAATAAAAGAAACTTAGTAATAAAGGAGATGATCCACAAGCAGGGAGACTACACCATTGAGCACTGAAGTTTAATCAAATAAGAATCCAGCTATTTTGAGTAATCTAGCGACCAATAGTTAATTTCGGGTAGAACCAACACAGTATACAAATAATTAATAACAATATAAGCGACGAATTTATTGTGGAGTACAATAAAACTTAAACACAGAAAATGTATAATCAGATAAAGTTATCTTATAAAGCCTCTTATGTAGCAAAATTTCTAAATACCAAAAATAGAAACTAAAATAAAAGGAGCAAAAGAGAAATACGTCTACGCGTAAAACTATTTCATTGATAAGTTTCCTTGATGCATATAATGAATGATAATATAATGTATTGTCTACCATATGAATAATTATATAACCTGGACACTTTAAGCCTGACCCCTAATAAGTGATTTCTTTATTACTTATGAGTCCCTTTTGTGATTGGAAAACAAGTGAAAGATTATTCTAGACATGAAAGATAATGTGCCTCCCTTTTTTTGATAGTTTTGTCTGCTATTTCTATTCTGCTATTGCTTATAAATAGTCATTGAGAACTATGAAGTGATTATGTGTTAAAAAATACAAGTGACTTCTTAACTCCTGTAGATGTTCTTGGAATATTTGAATGTTGTTACCATTTCCAAGCTTATTGACTCAGGAATAATCTTCCAGCAACTAAATTGCTTATTAGCATAAAAATTTAAAATCTGGGATTTTTACAAAAATAATTAAATTACTAAGTGTGTGGCATACGAGCTAATAATAAGTTGTTTGAATGAAGACAATATTGAAAATGTATTAAAATTATATTAATATTATTTGATTCATTTGGTTTTATTTTAGACTTGCAAATGCTATTTCGTTATTGAGATTCTTGTTAGGCGAGTAGAGCCTTCAAAATCATTCCTATTATTAGTTAAATAACTTTTATTGGTTTGTATTACAAACTATTCTATGCTATATAGAAGTGGGAATGCTTTAGAAAACTTGATTTCCCTAATATTATTGAATATATAGGCTCAAGAGAGAATTGGCAAAATCACAAGGCAAAAGAGGTTTATTCAAGGCATCATTATAAGATTCCGTTGTGTTAGCAAGATAACATTGAACTCTATTTTATTATATTCAAGATAACGACAAATTAAGATCTTATTGTTAGTTTATGTTTTTCAAATGATCATTTAGTACATAATATCCACTTATTCTTAATATATTATTGATTTCTTCCATATATTAAATTTATTTAAAAATGTATGTTCTGAACTATTTTTTTAATATTAAAAACAAACTTTTATCGATTTTTTAAAAAATTAATTTTAGTACCGTAATCGTTGAAGGGTAAAAATTTACACAAACAGAATTGTCTAATAAGAAAATAAAATACTATTATATGATGTATTAATACAATTTGTTATATAAATTTGAATTCCTCATCTGACTTTTCCGTGACGCCATCAAAATAGCCAGTACAAATGTAAACAAAAGCAGACACACCTTATATAAAGTCACCTTGCATATCAGTTCTAAAAACTTCAGTTAAAAAGTTCAGTAATTGACTTATAAATTCACTTAACTTTAATTATTCTGTTTTTAATCAGTTCTATAGACCAAGTGTCTTAGAGATCAGTTCCAAGGACTTATGAGACCGTTCCTAAGACTGGACAGGACTAGACCGAATAAATAAGAGCTTAGACAATACTGGCCACGACTACTCCTTGGTGGTGCCCTTGACTCCAAAACCAAATTAAATACGCAAAATTGTAATCACTGCATAAAGTACCTATTTCTCTATTTAGCTAATATGGAGGCAAAAAGAATTTTGGAAAAACAAAATTTGGCGGACTTTTGTGACTTATCATTTCATACGATCATATTTTATACATTTGGATATCTATTTTTATTTCAAATATTACAATTTTACTAAATTTCAATTAACCCATTCATGTATTTAAGTGTTTCATTGAGTAATACACCTGTCCCATCGTAGATAGATACACTTATAGTCAGATAAGTGATAACGTGAATTGAATGTACAGTTATACAAATGAAATGATCATCGAGTTTTGAGATTCAATATCAGAAAAATGGTAGAACATATAAGAATTTACGTCATATATTTTTAACAATGCACTTTTCTAATAGATTTCACGAGTATTTCTGGGTAAGTGTCGAAGCCAGGCTTATATGACTCAAATTTACCACGAAACCTTTTTCGCTCATATGCTTCCCAACAGCAGTTTCCGACAACTTCGACTCGAAAAACACTCCCAGAAATGCTTCTTCTTCTTCTATGTACCTTTGAAACATAGAAACTGTCTGTTTTAAGGATATAGCATACTGCTGATCCTTGACAAGTAGAGCCATCCATTGAGAGACCATCAATGACACCACCTCTCAACTGAGAAGAATTATTGTAGTCATAGTCTCCTGATGCTTCTTCATCATAATCATCATAAATTTCATCAAATTCATCATCGAATTCACTAATTTCATCAGAGCAGTATACTTTAGGTCCATTTTCGTTGTATCCACAGTTGATATTTCTAAAAATAAGTTTTGTTTGTATTGCTTCAACATTCCTCGACTAATCCTGTAACACTTACATACCTGAGGAGTTCAGATATATTGCCCACGGATGAGGGCACACTTTGCCTGTTTTTTAGAAGCCAATCAACTGGCCCACAATCCTGTAGTTGAGTGCAATTTCGAGATGTTTTCTCTGTTGAAAAGCTCCATAATGAGAGGAAAGAAAGAGATGTTGAAATAAAATCCATGATGAAATTTACGAACAAAATATGCAATGCGATGGTTAAGTAAATTTGTTATGCTTCAATACATCAACTGAAGAATTCCTTTTATAACACAGTCAGTATTTTTGCCTTGACTTAGGCATTTTGCTTTATAAAAAACAGGTTCTTTTCCAATAATTTACTTCTAACCTACCATATCAAGATAGACTTAATATATATAATCAACGCTGTACGTCTTTAAAAATAATTGAAGGACTTTTTAGAACACTCCTTCTATGCGTATAATGCTCTGCTCAGATGGTGGTATGTTTCAATAGAATTAACAATGCTTCTTTTAAAGTATAAAAATTATGAGACACATATAAATCAATTCTTTAAAAGTTGATCGAACTCTTAAAAAAAAAATTTGAGACAGATTTAATAAAAAGATCAAGCGAATATATGTTACTTACACTCGTCTAGATCTGTGTTACTCATATGCTCCTAACTTCTACGCAACCCATCTGACGTTGTTAATGATAGTCGATAGATAAGTAACGCCAAGCTGATTAAAAATGTAACTAAACCTTAATTTCATATTCAGTACAATGATGAAGACTGTCAGCTCCGACGCGAGAGAAGGATAACAAAAATTGAAGGTATTTATAATTTAAAATCGCATTAAATAAATTTCATTATAGAGTGTCTCCGATAGAAGTGAAAATTCCGTAAATCAGAAACAGAAAAAAGTTTGCTGGTCTATAAAGGAAAACATATGACTTGGACGAGAAAAAAAATTAGTGGGAATAAAATTAACATGCGAAAAAGAGTCTAAAAGAATATTTAAATTATAAAAGATATTTAGATATCTAAGAGAGTAATAAGATACCAAAAAGATGAAGAAAACATTGGTAAATTTAACAATAACTTATTTTTTAAGACGTGAGGGCTGGGAATATAAAAATATTGGGCAACTACCAATAATTCAGTTCGATATATCCATAATAACATAACCATTAATAATCATTAATAAGAAAATAACGAAGCTTTATTAAGACTAATTTATAATAATCTATGAATCAATTTAAGCAAATTTTGTGAATCTCAAATAGGGTTCCAAAACTCGAATAAAAACAGTGATTTCGCACATTTTGAAGAAAAAAATACGGAACACGAATAGAAAAATTTACAATGCGACTAGATTCATGGGAAATGAAGAATAAGTAATAGCGCATTCTTTTTCATAAAATCAACATAAGTAATAATAATTTGTAAATCTGCGCGAGTTAAAGCTAATAAAATTAAGAAAAAATCCCCCCCAGAAATTGTTCTAATAAATCAAAGACTAATTTTAAGGGGGGGGAAAATAACAACTATAAATAAACATTTGATAAAGAAATCACAGAAAGCAGAAACATTGGCAAAATTCACAGAAAACAAATTGTCTAAGACACAAGAGGATTGTTATCTTTCATTCCTAACTATTTGATGCCAAGTATTTCGAATGCGCTAAATCAAATTCATCCAATGATTTTGCAAAGGAGACGCAAAATCCTTTAGAAGCTGGTAACAATGGGAAATCTAAAGGAGATATTTCCTTCTTATCTGAAATATAATTAAAAAACAATCATTAATAAAACTAGAATGGACACTTAATTAATTAATACAATACCCTCAACATTACTTGAATGATACGAAGATGAAATTTCGAGCCATTCTCTCCATCTTTTAACAAATCTATATTTTAAGAAAAAAATTACAGGTTTTACAAAAGATATATTTTCTGCTATAATTAACTTACTTATCTCCACGCTCATTAATATGTTCTAAAATTTCATCTTTAAAAATGGGAGGAGGACTAATTAAAAGTCGAGTCATACTTTGAACTATTTTGATTACTACCATTTCATTATACATCCATGAATTTTCTTCTCCATGTTTAGTGAACTTCTGACTTTCATATCCTGCCTCGTTAAAGTAAGGCTCTTTAACTAATATAAGCCCTTAAAAAGTAATTTTTAAAATTATTTAATTAATATAATAAATTAGTATAAAGTGAACAGTAGGACTGGCAAAAACACTCGCTTTAACGTAATAAAGTAGAGGCAGGCGATTTGCACATATTGTGAATAATATTGTCCTAAATGCAGACTATAAGATCATAAATAGAAGCCAAGGTTAACTTGAATAATCAGTATATTAGACGAAACGTGTTCAGTAGGAAAATATGATAGAAGTCAAACAGAGTGTGACTAAATCAATAGGATTACTTTTAAAACTTGTATTCGATGTTGGTTTAATGTTAAAAAAGTAGCTTAATTGGTTTTAACGCAACAATAATCAAGTTAAGATATTTTTCTAAGGTACATAAAGTTACTACTCCTTTTAATTTAAATAGCTTTAACGATTGAAAATCTCTGATGAAAAAAATATGAATAAAAGCACACCTTGTATTGATAGAAGGAGCTGAAGAAGATTTGAGTTAGGTGTCCATATTTCAGTACCTTTGCCACTCCATGTTCCAAGAAGTGATACACACACTTTACCCTCTTCATACAAATTTGGGTTCAAGCGATCACTGCAGAAACTAATATAGAAGCACGTAGGAGGAGACTTAGGATAATCGGGAGGTAGTTGAAAGTCGAAAAAGAATACACCATCGTGGTAAGGTGTATCTGAAGGACCTTTTATCATGGCAGAGAATAAATCTATGCGGTCTTCATATCCTTTCAGAACAATACCAGATGGTAGACTACTTGAAAGTAATTTTGCTTCTTTTTTAACAAACTTGAGGAAATTTTTAGGGTCTACAGGTTCAAACAGCGAAACTTTAAAAGTATGCTCCTGTGGAGCACTTTCCTCAATTTTAAATGTACCATTTTTGAAATTCAGTACAGCTTCTAAAGGAAGAGATTGAAGTTCAACAGGAGACAACACTTCTTCAGGAGGAGAAACTACGGCTTTTTCAACTTGAGGTGCCTCAATTTTATGTTCTCCTTCTTCTTTGGGAAGAACTGGGGAAATGTCATCATAGGTCAGTCCAGTAATTGAAAGCAATATATCGAGATCCTTATCATGTTGTATTTCTTCTAGTATAGAAAGTTGGGGTACCATTGTCCCATACTTTTCAACTATAACATCATAAACATACGCTAACTTTAACTTGAATAATGAGCATATCCGACGACACGTGTTCTACAAGAAAATATGATAAATGAAGTATTTTTCCCTAAATAATTAGTGCTAACAGATTCTAAAAGTAAAATATATCAACCCCGAATTAAAGAACATAACTATATGCATGTACATCCAGACTCTTCACACCGATATCTCATAGCTTGCCTTACCTCATAAAATATATCTTGTTCGTCATTAGATGGAAGGGAATTTTCTTTGGCATTTATATTTTGAAATTCACTGGTACTATTAAATAAACGGCTTATCTGATCTTGAACAGCCAATTTATTTCCAGCCACTTTATTTAATTTTCCAGAAGTACGATCTATAATATTTGCAAATTTTTCCAATGCAAAATATGAAGTACCTATAGACTTTTCTAGAACACAACAGTCTTTATATATTTCCCATAGCTTCTCTAACATAGCTGACGTTTGAGGTTTTGAGGCCTCAGAGAAATTTTCTTCGAGTTTTTGTAGCGAAGTCCTTATTTTTTCAAATAGTCCAAACACTATTACTCTAGGACATTTTTCAGATACGATAGATTCACTTAAAAAAAAGCAAGAAAAAAACAAACTATATTAAAAAAAAGAAGATATCGTCAGAATTACCTAGTTTTTTCCGATTCTCCAGAACCAACCAATTTAGTTAGCATCACCCAAGAATCCTCTTCAACCTCATCTTTCTCTTCTCCTTCAAAGTCGGAATCATCATCCCAAAGTTCACCCTCATCAGAGTCGTATTCTCCAACTTTATATAAATCCTGTGGCCAACATTCAGTGGTTTTTTTGTTGGCCCACCACACAGTCACTTTGCCATTAGGATAAACCTCTATAACTTCACCACCCAAACCACCTTCAGATTCTTCATTATCAAAATTTGCTACCTTGATTACTACAGAACCAGGCCTATAATTAAAATCCGGATGGTCTCTTAGATCATAAACTGACTCTTCAGACTCTCCAACATACGACGGGCTAGAAAAATACATACAAACACATTTGAAATCCATTAAGTAATATTAAAAAAAATCATAATATACCTTGGATCACTTCCAATCTGATAAGTATGAAACCATTTGATTTTAGCTATTCTTGATTGATAGTCCACGTGTTGTACGACTCCATAACTTTGTAGACCTCCCAAATCAGAAGCTCGAACAACAAATTCACCAGTAAAGAATTCTTTATCATCTAAGTGATGGATGGGGTATAACTCGCTAGAATCAATTCCCTCTTCTAAAGATCCATCTTGCCAAAGCACAGAGACTTCGGCTTTCGTGCGTAACGCTTCAACAACAACAATCTCACCAGGACGAATTTTAGGTATAACTGAACTGTAGCAACTCGGTAAATTAGAATATAATTCTGCGGTAACACTTTTATTCCTTTTTTTCAATCGTCTCCTTAACTTATTCACACTGATAGAGACATTACTCTTATTTATGGAGTTATTGGGAACGGAGAGTGACTTTGATTCTGCTTCCTCTTTTTTAACATCAAATTCTTTAAGTTTAATGGAATCCACGGGTTTTGATTCACCATCCATTTCATTTGCTAAAATCTCTCTCTCACGTTGGAGCCATTTACTTTTAGATAAAATAACGTCCTCCTCTTTAATTTTATAAAAAAAAACGATCACCGATTTGGAGGGTGCAGGGGAAAAAATATCCCAGTATCTTGGTTCTAAAGAAGAAAATAAACTTTTTGATATTATATTATTCTACATTTAAAGAAGTCAAATACAAAAGAATAAGACATGAGTATGAATATGAATAAGTAATACAAGAGAAATACTCGGGAGTTTTGACATTGACATTGTATACTTAAAATTATATGTACCTTTTGAGATCTTCGCCCTGGATGATATCTGGAGCTATTCCATCTGACTCGTTCCCAACACAGGCCTGACATTGCCAATTAACAGAGAGTTCACGGACTTGAGTCTTTAAAACTGTGACTTTAACAAATTTCATGGGTTTTTTACTCATGAGTTCCTTTAACTTATCAGAACAAGAGAACCACTCTGCTCCTTCAAACTCTCTCAAAGGTCCAGTGAGTATCATGCCTGGATAATAATCTAACCTCTTGAACAAAGTGATCTTTTGCTCTTTATCATTCACATCATCAAACGTAGAGATGACATTATCATCCACAACACATCTCGAGATATCATCATGAAAAGCAAGTGCAACATTCAATTTGACTTTCCGAATCACTCCAACCCAGGGTCCTAAACAAACAGCAGAGTTGGTCAGAAAGGACTGAATGGGCTTTAAATCCTCAGAGTTGATATCATAAATAACGCGATCATTGGAGCATTTGATTGCAGCAGATGTCCTTACTTTGATTTCTCGGCAATACCCCGTTTGGGATCGTTTTCCAAGGGAGTCCATTCTTCGAACCACATCTCCAGGCATCAGACTCCGATTTCCTACAAGGATATAAGAAATGAGCAATGCATTCATTCATACTGGTCCTTTCTACCTAGTTTCAGAGAGGAATTCAGATGCACTTTTTCCTCATACTTGGGATACCAGGAGACCAAAACCTCTCCTTCCTTCAGATGCATTCGATCCTCGTCCTCATCCTCAGAATCATCGAAATTCAACATTTCGCAATCTCTGACCACGGTACCAAAGACAATGTTCCCTTTCTTATCCAGATGATAGACCTCATCCTCATGGAACAGTTGTGCAATCTCCTCTTCCCTTCCTCTACTCATCTCGCAGCGTAGCCTTTCTCCTCACAACAGAATAGACACAAACCCTAAAACTACTTCTTCAGTTCTACAAGAGTTCTTCACTCACTCACTCCCAAAGAACTGGACAATCACTGTACGAGTAAGTATTCTTAATTCCACTTATTACTTTACTTATAAGATTCCTGTCCTTATAGTTTTTCTCTTCTCTACTCACTTTGTTGTTGGATTCCCTGGCTATAACCACTATAACATGTTACATGGAGCTGTTGTGCACGTCTGTGACTGTGTCTAGCTACTAGCTAGTCTTCACTTGAGATTCTTGTCCCGGCCTCTTTCAATTCTCCTTCTTCTTTTATTTTTATATCGTGCGTGCATCAACCCTAAATTAAATTCATATCATTTTTAAGGCACTTTTTTTTTTGTACTCGACGGAAGTACACAAAAAATTTCTCATGTTAAATTATAAATACAGTAAATTGAAAATTTAACAGCTCATATATTTCCCATTTAAAAAAATAATTAATTTTTTCCAGATAAAAAGTTGAAATATCAAACAATTATCCTTTCATTGGTATATTATAGATGCAATATACCTTTAATTTAATCCCATTTTTATAATGAAACATATATTATGTACAATAATGCATTTTCACTGACGTCATAAACGGCATCATAATTGAAAGAGACACCATCTTGGGGGCTTAAAATTAATATTTTTTATACGTAAATAGACAAATTTCCAATAAATCTTGATACAACTTCACCGAATGTCTCGAAAAATAATAAAAGATGTAACTTCTGCGTTGAATAATACTTGATGCAAATCATAATTACAATGATCATTATTTGAATTGAATCAAAGTAATATGTAATATTATTTCTATTGTAATAGTCAATTTATTGTCCATAATATTCAAATAAGATTGTCTAACTATTTATATATATATGGATATATATTTAATGGATATTATGGTACAATATATAATAAAAATAGCCATTAAACGAATAATTTTTTGAGAGAGTCAGACTTAAGTCAAATTATTTATCGATCCCATTTTTGCCATCCAATACCAGAATTTAAATTTCCTTAATATTAATGAAAAAAAGGTTTTCATTGTTATAATTTTTTTGATTTTTTAGGCCTCAAAATGGACGACATCAACAATGCCGACGACACATGAAAATGCTCTATATACACTATTACACAATTAGTATCCAAGCAAATTTAAGTATACTAATGAGGTAGAACAAATCAATTACCTATATAACTAGCATGGTTTCAAAAATCAGTATTACTAATAACCACCTATTAAGCACTTTTCTCAATCAAAATGCATCAAAGTTCTTCAATATATAAACTAAACTTCATCTAAATACGAAAGGAAAAGTGTTTCAAAAAATTCTTCAAATGCTAATTATTTTTCTAAAAGTTTGATTGAATTATAAATTAGCTCTCTTTATTTTGAGAATTAAAGTGCATATTGTACATAGTATATATTATTTATACATAGTACATTATTATATAGTGTATGTTATTGAGTTATATCCACTATAAGTGTATGTTCGAGTAAAATGATTGAAGAGAAAATACAGATTAGTAACTATTGCTTCTTTGGACCGCTGATAATCAGACAAAAAAAAACAAAAAAAGAATTGAATACTGGATAATTAAAAGGTAAGAATAAATCGTGTTATTGCTTTACAAGGATTATGTATTTTTTTTATCTCAATAGGTGAAGTATATTGGATGTTTAGCGGAAGTGGACTTAAGGATATTATAGAAAAAATCTACTTGTTATTATGGATGTATATTTTAAACGTCTATCTTACTTTACTTATTTAATTTTAAATATTATGATATAAATAAAACTTTAATATATATATCAAAAATTGTTGTTTTATTTATACCAAAGTGGTGGAAGTGGTCGTTCAAAATATCTTGGGGTTATATTGAAAACATATAAATTAGTATAATTCATTCTTAGCTAATTCATTGATTATATTCATTCAAATTAAAATTAGAAAAATAAAAAAATTGTAATACATAATTCATTAATTATAATTAATAAGAACATTTACACCTAATTACTCGATGCTTAGATATTCTCTCCTCAAGAACAAAAAAAAGATGATAACGGCTTGAGAAAATATTAAAAAAAACATTGTTCAGTTTACCAACAACACAAAACACGCATGATAAAATGCTCAAGTTTTACAAATATATATATATATATGTAATCTCCTCGTCCCTTCTTTTCTATATAATCGGATGTGCGAACAAACGTTCGTTGCTTAACCTCAACTAAGTTCACAATCATTATTTTATATAATAATCAAAGTTAATAGAAATACAAGGTTATACAGTTTTATTCAATAATACTTTTTGAAGTCATTCTATATCTATACAGTCAATAAATTCTGGTAGTAATCTAACTCATTGATACAGTATTCATACTAAATAAAGATGAATTGGCCCGTATTATTATAAAATCATTATTCATTGATCATTATTAAATACTATCATTACGAATGAAATTGCGAAAGTATACCACAACTCTCGGTTTCTTTATTCGCAAACAATGCTGAGTATGATTTTTGGAAACAAAGAGTACTTTAGAATAAATGTGAAAAAGGGACACTAAGAATATCCCATGGTGTGGCCACCTCTCCTCCAATACACTCCAAATAATAACATTAAAAATTATGGTAGCATGCTCTTTTCTATATAATTATATAAATTAAAATATATTAACATAATGATGGTTAATGTTCATGATAATAAATCTAATTTTAATTTGATTATACATGAGTTAACTTATGCACATTGTATATAAATAGTTTGAAACTTGATACATCTGACTATAATATAATAATTACAATGAATTTTTGTCAGCTATAGAAATGTAATTCACTAATTATTTGTAATCAAATAAGTAATGTTATGGACAAAAACCATTGTCTATTAATATAGTTCCCTCTAAGCTATATTAATTTCTCTATGGTATTGTTGAATTATAGCTTAAAACTTGCCAAATTTTTTTAACATAATATTATTATTTATTTCCGATACCTCAGAGGAGACCGAGCGAAATTGTCATATATTTTAAAATATACTTTTTTCACAATATATACTAAAAAGTTGACACTGAGAAATGAAAATAACAGGATATGATTGATAATGTTTAGTGTCATTGTCAGTGCCAGTTTTAGGGAATGTGCCATTTTCAATGCAGATAAGTGCGCGGGAAATTTAAAACTAGGTTTTATATTTTATAAGATGAAAAACACTGCTCCTATGGACAGAATTGAGATCGAAAATTCATTCAGCCTATTTTAAAGTTTGAGGACATGGATAATGTAAATAAAGTTCATTTTATGATGACATAAGTCCTTCTTGAGTAGCTAAATCCATATCGTATTTGTGACTACTTAATTATATAAGTATAATATACTGGCTCTTCCCTTCTAAGTCGCGATATAAAAGTAAACCACATTCCTTTGACGTCATCGGGCTGTAAATATTTACTCATGCAGCCGTTAGAAAAGGAAGATTCCACGGAATGGGATCTATGGGGAGAGTATAGAGGGAGATTTAGCTCTTTCCACGGAATAATTCGCATCTCATCCCCATTTCAATTCTCTTCCGTCGAGGCCTCTGGCTCCAATGTAATAGTCAAGGGTGTCCATCGGAAAATTGTTTTAAGTTTTCCTGGAAATATCCAATTTTCGGGGAAACTCATTTATATTCGGACTGGAGATGATCCGAATCAAATCCTTTTTGCTCTTCATACTTTGGGATCCAATACATTTCAGGTAGCTTACTGTTATAAAGTGGAAATTTATATTTATTCATTATTTTTCGCTCATTATATTGCTCCATAGGCGGAATTCCAAAAGGAATTTGAGTTGCTTCCATCTGTGAAGTCACACAAGGAATCGCAAGTCGTAAACAAGTATCCTTTTGTGCTAGACTCCAATGAAATCGAGAACGTAAATCTATCCTTGCGATGTAAATCATGCAACGAGTAAAGACTTCATATATAATAGGAGAATAAAATCCTAATATTATATATTAAAATCTGTCTTTTTGTAGGGAAAGTATATCTCTTGTAGCAACACGAGTTACTGCGTTACCTTCATCGGATTGGAAGGAGGGAGCTGCTTCCTGGTTTTGTGGTTGTAAGCATGACCCTAGCAAAATTGTTCGATTAGCTGACACAATCAGGGATGGAGTTCTTATGTGGACTGAAACAATGGCCGTCATTCCATACGCATCTAGGGAATCCGTCATATGTAACAAATGCCATTCTCCATTAGGCTATCATGAAAATGATTCAGCAAACTTTTGGTTACACAGTATTAAACTGATTGGAAACAATAAGAAAAATCTTTTGAGGTCATATTCTCATGAAGAGTCCTTCGTTTCCTTCCTCATTGATGGTCTCAACAGTTCTCCCACAATCCTTGTTCCTAAAATCATTCTAAAAGGAAACGATTTGACCCTATGTCTTCGAGTCATGGACACCCAATTAAATGTTTATCAAGGCAATCATCGAGGTTCCATTAGATTGATGAAGGCGTTTAAGTTACTTTATGGAGAAGGGAGTCAATTACCAAAAGATGAGCTGAATGAATGGATGCGTTATGATGTTCGAGTTTCAATTTTACAAGTTCCTGATGATGTCATTCAAAATGGTCTCTGTCTTCTTGAGAAAAATAAGTCTTATGCTCATCCAGATGATCATGATACCCAGGGATTTAATGTTTCTTTTCTCTTGAGAGAATAATATTTATCCAGTTTTCATTTTTCCTTTATCAATTAATTATCATTCGAAGATATGGATTATGAATATTGTAAAAATGTAATGGATTAACAGAAAAACATAATTATTTGCAATACCAATGACTTAACCATAGAGTTGGACCAACCATACGTACTACAATTAACCAAATTAGATAATTTCATGAAGTGTTAATTTATTTAAGTTACTACAGCTGTAAAGATTACAACTACCTTCTAAGAATACGCTGATGTGTTGTGTTTATATAGTGATAATTAATTAATATAATTTAAAAGAAATATTTTTTGCAAAAATTTTACTAATTAACTTACCGATATGACATATATAGCCCATGAACAATACCTATTTATCATACTATTTCTATATGGTATCACATCGAGAGTCAGGATATGCCAGGGCTTCAGGACGTATTATAAACTGATATAAAGTAAAATATTAATCCACTTTTGTTTCAATAGAATACAGAAAAAACGCCTTAAAAATGAATTATTTGTCCTCAAAGAGTCTCAATTCTTTTGCACAGACCGGTATCAATATTAAAAATTGTCTTTTGGTGAAATACCCTTTGGAAAAATTGTCTTTCGGCGAAATGTACATTTGGCAAAATGGTAAATTCGGGGCAAGGTTTTCATTGAAAAATCCACCCGCGCAAAATTATAGTCCGTTCTTTTCTTTGTCAGTAATCAAACCTACAAAATCGAAAATCCAATAATTATTTTCTCCACTGTAGGTAAGTAGGTCGATAATAATTGAATAAACTCTTTAAATAACAATTACGTGTAGAATAGCTGTGATCTCGAGATCTTCAAAGAATTAAAGGATATTCATTTATGAATTAAAAATTAATGTATCAAAAATAAAGAGACAAATTTTAACTAATTATTTTATTGTAGATAATAACATTAACTTTGCAATTAGTTACATCTGCTACGCGGCATACATATACTGATTGTATTTTGATTATGACTGTGATATAATCAAACATAAAATGTTTTTCTTTTTTTGAGCATAATTACTGTAGATACACAAGTATGTAAGTAATATAAGCATGAATAATTATTGGGATTAAAATATGAAGATATATTTTTAAATCTTCATTTCTCTGATTTAGGTATTATCAAGTTTGATAGAAATACAAAGTTATTATACCTATAGTTGATAATATTGTAGAGAAAAACGCGTGCGAGGAGAAGGGGGGTAGAAAGACATATGCTATGCCTATCACTGTTTAAAATACTGATGTGATTATCAGTGAGAATTTATTTATTATTAATTTATTTTATTTATCAGTTGCCTGCTTTATTATGATTTTTGAGGGTATAACGAAAGTATTTATTAGCAAAATGTTTAATAAAGATATACTACGTATAATTGACTTAAGACTGTTTTTATCCGTTACAGTAGATTTGAAAACGTCACACTCCATGAAATTGTAATTCATTGTGAAATAAATGAAACGACAAAGTAGAGTATTTCGAAATACATTTGAAGTTCCAAGTTTAAAAAAGAAGGCTTTAATTAAATATAATCTACATACTAAAAAATAAACTATCATACATTTAAGTTAAATATACAAAATTAAACAATTAGAATCATATAACAATAATAATATCAATAAATTATAAATACAGAATATTGAAATAATAGATTGATCCAAATAATATTTTCTTGTTCTAACATCGGAATTCAGTTCAATATGTCATAACTTTAAGTTGCAAAACACAAGCCAGACATGGAGTTTAATAAAAAAATAGCATTACCCTTTTTTCCTCATGTGCAAGTTTCATATACAATTGTGCACAGGATAGATATATCTATACCGATGAGATCTTAATAATTATTAATAATAAAGTAAATGTCAAAATCATAAAATAATGTTAGATTTAAACCCATATCTTCTTCCAATCTTAGTACGAACAGCTTTTAGAATCCCACTTTCATTTATTTCATGTTTATCTAAAAAAAAGAAAAGTTAATCCATGCAGTCAAATTTTAAACCTTAATTACTTATCTTAGATATAAAAATAAGACTCCTTTATAACCGATAAGACAATTCAGGCAACCATTCTTGACTTAATGTAGTTTTCTAACATGACATCGTAAAGATTTAGAGCAAAAGCTAATTATGTAGGAATGTCCGGCGATATTACTCCTTATTAAGGGAGATTCCCCCCCCCCCACCCCTGTTATTTATGCTTATATAACAGCATACTATTATAATGAAGGATACGCACAATTGCTAATTATAATGCTACACCCAATGTAACTACCCCCGTTGTTGTTACCATTTAAGCAGTTGTTTTTGCCTTTTATGAGTTTTTTTAACACCATTTGTTGGGGTTTATCAACCATAGCTAATCCTTAAGTGATAAAAAAGTAATATTTATTGACTTTGTAATATTGGAAAACCTAATGATCATACCCAAGTCTTTAATTGAATAAACTAATGTCAGACAAACTAGTTGCGAACCATCCAAAGCTACTATTCACGTTGTTGTGACCATTTAAGCACTTGTTTTTGCCATTTAATGAGTTGTGTATTCTTGATAATTTTAACTAAAATAGAATCATATTTTATGATTAGATTTTTAAAAAAATGAATACTTACTCTTAAATGGTACAAAACTCGGAGTTCCATTTCGTAATTTGGTCTGGATGACTTTAAATAGGGTGAAAATTATCTTAACTTCACAATTTACAATGGAGGTATTTCTATAAATGACATCATTGCCAATATCCTCCATTAATTAATGATGGTTCCTCGGGAAGGGAAGAATTTACCCGTGTATTTTTCCATAAATTTTTTGAACGTAAGATGATTAGCAATGGATAAGATTATATTACATGCAATAAGCATCTTTGTGAGATCAAAGTTAAAGTCTGACTTGATGTATTCATCGTTAACTTGATTTTATAGATGAATATCCATACTCCTGTTTTGAGATGAGGATAATGAGTGGTGTGTAATTCTAGACAGGAAACTAAAGGCACATTTATATCGATAAATCCGACAAGCCATTTGTTTCTCATCCGGTAAGTATTTTCCAAATTCCTGGTCCTTCATTTTTATAAATCCAGATAGAAGACAACGTTATTTTAGGCATTTTATTCAGTTGTCTATCGACTATCAGCATCTAATACTATATTAATATTGAATAATAAAGATGGAAATGATAACGTTCTTGATAGAAGAAGATGCATATTATTTAATCTATGATGCCATAAGTATTTCTTCTCTTCTCCTCGCACGCTTTTGTATTCTTACCAAAACCATCACCCTTAGACTTATACCATAACACGTGTACGACTGATGTTTGACTTCCCCTGCGTTTTTAATATTGACGTCATAGTAAATGAGTTGTTGTTTGTTTTGTCAAAATCTGTTTTTCTTTCCCAGCAGTCGTTACGATACATTAAATGGAAAATTCTAGCAATAGGGATGTCATAGATTATGAGTGGTTGCATGTTTTGTTAAAATCTGCCTGTCTTGCCCCGCAGTCGGTACGATACATCAGGTTGAAAATTCTAGCAATCCCAATTGCATGATAGTCTTACTTGTATTTCTATTAACCTCGGGTATTATACGAATATTTATCAATCCATGCATATGAGTTACGAGCGGGAGTACCCGGCATTACTCAAAGTAATTAGGCGTCGATGAAGAGATAAACGTTTAAATAATATATATATATAGTCCCCTTTTAATTTCTTATTTAATATGATGCGCTGTGCTTTGGTTACACATGCTCGTTTCTAAACATCATATAAAGTCACATTCATTATTTTTCAAATATTTATCTTCTCCTCTTTTCTTTTTTAATATGATGCATTGATCCATAGATACATACGCTCATTATTATAAATGAGTCATCCACAGACAAATGGACATACACACTTTGCTTTAATAATATAGATGGTATTAACAATGGGCAATACGAATTATTCATAATTAACTTGGTTTTTTGATATTTTTTTTTAAATTGAAAAAATAAATTTTTTGAGGAAAAATAAGAAATTTAAAATTTCTTTGAGAAAAATTTCAAAAAATCCTCAACTATTAACAAAAAAAATTTTAAAATCTAGAATTGTTCAGAAAAAACATAAAACTCAAATATAAAATTTAAAAATTACTTTTTTTTGGAGAAAAATTTCAATAATCCATATCTATTTACAAAATAATTAATTACATTTCAAATATTAGATTTTTTAAAAAATAAATACAATATTACATTTTCAAGTGAGAATAAAAATTCTTTTTTTGGGGTAGGGGGTAGGGAAGGGCTATGGGCCCTCCAGCTCTCCCCTTGTGGGCGCCACTACTTTTTCGACGGATATCTTATTTTTTTTACACCATCATGAAATTATCTGACTTTTTAAATAAACTGTATCAATATTTCATCTAATGACGTTATTTTATTTTATTTATGAAGTTAAATTAATTTGTATTTCTGAAGAGAGAAATAAGAGAAATATCAATTTTTTCAAAATTCTTTCTTGATTTGTTTTATTTTTTTTACTCAGATATGAAATAACATATTATATAAGATTTTTATTTAACTATCAAAAATTTTCAGACTGACATCCCATTTTCCCATTATTCCGACTCTAACATTCCTTGGAGGTCACTGACCCTGTTGATGCGCAATAATTGAATTTGGATTATAATTAATTCTTTCATTTTTACGAGCATAATCAATAAAATATGATATGAAGCTTTAAGCTAGTTTAATAGGGGGCCTCTGTATTCGAAAAAAGTGAGCAAAAAAAATGTCAGAAATTACATTAGGTTTTTTTTAAACCGTCGTTAATAAAAAAACCTAGTCCAAAAAAATGTATTTTATAAAAAATAAAAGTATCTCTTTTTTAAAGAAAAGTAATGAGACAAAGGATTTTTGACAGTAATATGAAAGTTGAGAGAACGACAGTTCAACTTAAATATTTTTTCTTCTCTAAACCTTATAATTTCCTTTTTTTTAAATGTGCAAAGATACATATAAACATGCAGCGAAGAAAAATCCCTTTCTTTCATTTATACGAAGCAGAAGAGCTCAAAATTAAATTTCCATTTCTTTATATCCGGACAACGCCGAGCAAACCTACTCTAGTGTGTATATAGAAAATATGGTGGTTTTTTTTTTCGGTGACCCGATTTTTATTAAGTTGGCAAACTGAAGAGGGAATTTTCTTTCCTTAAGCTGTTGTCCTTTTATTTATACCAAGAGTAAACTTCTCTTTTTAGCAAATAACTCAAGTATATCATTGATGTATACGAAACTGGATTGAAAATTTAAGTGTGCTCATAAAAGACGGAGAGAGCAACCTTCAGGATTTTTTCGAAGTTATAATTGTAAGTTCTTGTTGGAATCAGAGTAGGATTACCTATGTCCTTGTATATTTCCATCTTCCTCTCCTCCCTTGTCACAGCCACTTGTTTGCTGATCTAATGAAAGGTCATGGCAGCTAAGGTGCTCCAATCCTAAAAATTCTATAAATTGTAACGTTACCAAATTGTTTTTCAGTTTCTTATTTTTTTCATGCCCAAAAAGCATCACTGTATATGGACTTGAAAGACAATTCTTAGGTTAGATGGAGTAATTGTACTACTAAAGTGTTTGCTCAAACTTAATCAGTACAACTCTATCCTACCAATGAAAGGAACATTAAAAAAAGTACTATCTACAGATCCCTTGATGAATTAGTCCCATCTGTAGTGGAACAAATCGGTAGATGAATCACTATAGTATGTACAATAGTATGAAATTTCCGCAGATGCCAATTTTCAAATGACAATATTACTACTTCCTAGAAACCGTATATGATATATTGACGCCAGATTTGAGACTTGACTAAGAACAGAAGTAATCAATTTTATATTTATTTTGTACTCGTCTCTATGAGAACAGTATTTTAGTAAATGTAAGGAACTTTTACCTACAGCATGAGCGACGGTGGTTGAATAAAAACTTAACTTTGTTGGTAGGTATGTATCAAGAATGTACGTATGCCAAAATATGAATATGTTATTTAAACAATTTTCTCATATTTTCATTAGTACACCTTTATCCCATTTCATTTTTTAAAGCTACCTTGTTAGTTACATAAATGTGTCGTCTTTATGTACTTCAATACTTTACTTTTTATAATTCTTGTTGCTTCTTCTATGCCATTCCACACATTCTGTCTACTTCCTTTGTGCTGTCCCAAGGGGACTAAATCTCTTACTATCTCTCTACATACTTTTTGCTCATAGTATCTTTGTCATTTTTCAACTTTGCTTCCCCCTCGACAAACATTTGTACATATTACTATAATACTCATTACTTCTCAATTCTGCGTCTCACCTCCTTCGTGCCCCATTCTTCAGCAAGACCTTATTAAACAACAGGTTATAATCGAAAATCAACCCTTTTTCATGACCTGTGAAGTGATATTGGAACTATATAATATAAATCATGTAATAAATAGCTTTGATCAAAGTTTTTTTATTTGATTTCTAAAAACTCAAGGGATTCAAATGATGTTACATGGTTTGATGATCCCTTTGAATACACTATGTCCTTATTGTTCATAACTGGCCACAAGGGGATTTAATATGACAACCATCAAAAATGTAGTTGTTATGATGTGTAATGATGAGATCTTCCACTTCTTTGAACTATTATAATGATAAAATTATTAAAATATGTATAAGTCTAGTGTTGTAGTCAAAACTTTGGGGAGCCTATACGAAGACAAGACTAATGCCTTGAGGGATCGAGATCAAGAGATAAAAATGACTCTTGTCTTTATTACAAAATCATATTTTTCTAAATACTTACTTTGGTCTTGATAAAGAAATAAAAACCAATCTTGATAACTACATCTCTAGTGGCGTTTCAGTACTGGAATTCCAGATAGATTTTAAAATATTAAAACTATCACTAGGAAAAAATCTAATTACTTCCAGCTTTTGAGTAATAACACATCAAATAAAAGTTTAAAAAACAACAAATCCAGGATTTCACCTGTCAGAACTGGAAGTGGTTATATTTTTGCAGTTGATCTTTAATAATCGTGATCTTCAGAACCTACAACATAGTTGATAGCTTTGAGTCAAATGAAATTTCAGATACCTCAAGTCTTCTGAAAATTAGAAGAATTTCAAGCATATTGATTGTAGCATCATGATGCCTACAAACTGGACAAATACCACATAATCTAGACTAAATGAGAAAGAAGAGCTGGACAATGCCTCAATCAACTTGAAGGAAGATATTACTAACTACTAGAATTTTTCAATCGATTGAATTTTTTGGAGGTAACTGTCAAAGGTAAAAATAGTAAACGGAAAGGTCAGAATCATAGAGGTCTGTCAGCTAATGAAGCTGTTGTTGGTTCAGTCGAAATAAAATTGGGGTGTGCAGAGAATTTATAATTATATTGCGTAACAAACTTTCTGTGAATTACTTACTCCCTTTATATCATTCTTATTCTTTATTTGTATGTGTATATGTGACGTTATACATGGGAGCATTCCATTAATTATATTCTGGTGGGTATTTATTTATTGAATTATGCCTCCGACTAAAAAGGTAGATGCTTGTCTTGCTGTTTTAAGCAAAAATATGAAGGTTTTTTTTAGATGCATGTAATAATATAGAAAGTGAAATTAGATCCGAGTATGATGATTCCCATCAAATTGGTCTATTAATTGATTTATTAGGTCTTACTTATGAGAGGTGGTCCCAATCATATAATACAATGGAATAATTAGCAAGGATGGAGATTATTCAGGACGTTGTAGATGAACACAATGGTCTCCAAAATAAATATGTGAAGCTGCTTAAGGAGTCAAAAAGAGATGTTAAGTCGATTTGAAGCAAAATCAATTAAAGATGAACGAGAAGTAGAATTGAAGCATGTAAGGTAACTTGATCTATTCAGTCAACGAATTATCGTAATCAGAGCTCCGTAATTAATGTTTTTCCAAGGCTTCAGTTGGCTTCATTTGATGGAACGTTGACAGAATTTTCATGCTGTAGAGATTCCTTTGAATCATTAATTAATTCGTCAAATATGGATCCTTTATTGAAGTTATCATATTTGAAGAGTTGTTTAAAGGTAGAACCTTTGGGCAAAGAATATGGGTTTCCAATAAGAGGTGTTATTTTGATATTCAAAGAAAAATGGCATTTTTTGAGATAAATGATTGGATGTTTATTTCAATGTTAAGAGAAAGGTATGCCATTAATAATGGAAAACAATATCAGCCAAATGGCGACAACAGCTATGCTTTCAGGATCGTATCTTTTTTAAATCGATTAACTTTCATTACGCTTTCGAGAGATGATTAATGATTATATATGGCCGGAATTGGATAGTATTGATCTGGACAACGTTTAATTTCAACAAGATGACGTGCCACTCAAGCAACGAAACTATCGTTCTTTTAAGGGAAAAGTTTCCAGACCGTGTTATCTCTCGAAGAGGGGATCTCAATTGGCCACCGAGATCTTGTGATTGAACACATTACGACTTCTTCCTTTATGGCCATGTGAAAGGTAAGGTCAACACCAACAGCCCAGCGTCGAATCAAGACCTCAAAGATGGAATTTGTTAAACTATTTAGGATATACAACAGCCACTTTTCGATTTGGTGATGGAGAATTTCATATTAAGAATACGGCCTTGTAAACGAAGCTGTGACAGTCCTTTGGCTGATATTATTAACAAAAGTGATACCTCTTATTGGAAAACCCTATAGTTTCGCTACCTATCAATAAGAAGGGTTATGACGAGGCTATGGAGCTATCGGATAATTTGTATGGTAGAATCAGCTCGGTTATCAACAAGCTCGTTCACGAATTCATTGATTTAACTCGTTGTAATAATAACTATAGAGATCTTAGTCAGTTGTATGACAATGTATCATCTGCTAAAAGATCTTTAGAAATAAATGACGTACTAAGTGATGAAGAGAATACTAGAAGAATTATTGAAAATAAGAAATTTGAAAGAAGGGTGGGAGCACTTTCTTAGCTCCATTGATTGTTCTTGTCGTACCAAACTTATGGAATATTTGGAAATGACAGTCAGAGTGGCTGAGACTGGAGTCAAACTTGAACATTTGTCGAAAAGGAACGTGTTACAAATCAGTGTAAATTATAAAGTTTGTTTTTTATGTTAGCGCGGATCTCATCCTCTTTGGAAATGTAGTTCATTTAAGAGTAAATCTTAAAAAGAACGTCTTAAGATTACACGTTCTGACAATCTTTGTTATAATTGTCTTTATACAGATCACAGATATGATGGTTGTAAGTTTGGCTCTTCTAAATACTGAGGGAAGATACATCATTATTTACTTAATGTCGACAATAATCCGAAGTTTTTAAAGGGGAATTCTAATGGGTATGGGAGTTACACATAAAAATCATACTAGTTCTTCAATTTTAATGTCAGACAGAACGATGGTCGTTAATATGGAATATTCTGTTTCTGCACGAGTCATATATGACAAAGGTTCACAGATAAATTTAATATTTTCTAACTTAGCAAGAACATTAAAATCCCAAGGCGTCGAAAAGAGATTTGCAATTATTGGTGTTGACAAAATGGAGACATCTGCAAAAAGCCATCATCGTCATGATATATAAGTTTGATTGACAATTCTTAGATACCCATTTTGGCCTTTGAAGTAGAGAGAATATCAGATTATACTGACCCTGTACCATTAGATATATTTAAGTTTCCCGATTTGAAAGGTTTAAAATTGGGAGATAGTGTTTGCTTGGCCGCTAGTTTTGACCTTTTGATTGGCATTGATATGCTCACTAGGTTCTTAGATAACATTCTGATCAAACTTGGAAATATTGACGAGCCATTCGGAAAACATACTAAGTTGGGCTGGGTAATTGAAGAGGGGGGAGGCTCGGTGATAATATTTTTGAGGGAAATAAGGTTCTTCATATTACAGTGGTAGACGAAATACAAGATATTTCTCAATTTTGGAAAATTCAGAGTGATGGTGCATCAATACACATATCTCTAAATCAGAGTATGAGGCCCAGAAGATTTTTGATGAGCAAGTAATATAAGACAAAAGGTTTCATTGAGGTTCCACTCCCAACAATTCAGTCTCCGTTGAATTTATTTTCAACTCGTAATATAGCCTTGAAGAGATTCAAAAATTTGGAAGCTAAGTTTCCTGAAGATCCTAATTATTAGAGCATGTATATAAATGCAATAGAAGACAATTTTAGCAATGGTTTTATTGAGAAAGTACCTATAATTTAAAAGTAATACTCGAGAGAATTTATTTTATCTTCCTCATAATGGAGTATTAAAAGAATCTTCAAGTATCACCAAAATTAGAATAGTATTTGATGTATCAGCAAAATCTGGTCATTGTAAATCTGTGAACGATTATTTAAATGTGGGGCCAAAACTTCAACATGACCTTTTTGACATTTTATACTGTTGGTCTTTTTATCCAATTGTTATTGTTGTGGATATTGAAAAATATATAATCATGTGTCTGGTCCAGAATATCAGAGAAATCTTTTAAGGTGCTTTTCATGTATCGTTGATTATGCGGGCCCAATTCTAACCTACAGTACCAATAGGCGTTCTGTCAATAACAAGTCATACATTTGTCTATTTGCAGATATGACCACTAGGGCTATTCATCTTGAGATGTCAAGATCATTGAGAACAGAAGATTTTTTGAATGCTTTTTACAGATTTATCTATCGTAGGTGCATTCCTAAGGTCATTTGGAGTGATAATGGTAGAGATTTCGTAGGATGCTTAAAGATACTTACGAATTTTATGAAGTCCGAAAAGGGTATATTAATAAACTACTGAGAGAGGCACTGAATGGAAGTTTATTTCTCCTAGGGCTCCTATTTAAGACGGGGCTCGGGAGTCTATGATTCAGTTGACAACAAACATATTTTATAGGCAGTTTAGGTTTTGGCATGAGTAGTTAGACACATGCCTAATTGTCCTTGAGTGTTTTATATATAGTAGACCTGGTGATCCGGTTTTGACCCCTTCAATCCTAATATCGGTGTTTATATATTCAATATTGTCGATCTTACATATAGTTTGTGATAAGAAGTCTACGCTCCTAATAATAGATGGAGAAAAATTAATTTGTTACTCCAATCTATTCAGAAACGATGGATGAGAGAGTATGTTCAAGATCAGCAGAGGAGGTCGAAGTGGAGAAATCCAGAAAGAAATCTTCGTGTAGTGGATATAGTGGTAGTAGTAAATTAATTATTAGATAGTGGCCTCTACGGATAGTTATTAGTGTTTATGAGGGTAAGGATGGGCTTGTTAGAAGCGTTCTTATCCGAGTCTCTAATGGTCGAACATTTACACGATCAGTTTTCAAGGTTGAATTGGTTATGCCTTCCAAATGAGTATTGATTTGATGAATTGATAATTGATTATATATTATAATTAAACAATTCAATGGAGGGAGTGTTCATTATTATTATGTTATTCCATTTTGTGTACCCCCAAATATATATTTGTATTTTCTCGTTAGAATGTATTTTTGTTATCGTCTTATTATAAAAAGTAGAGCCATTGTATTCTTATATTTCAAGAAATAAAGACAAGTTGTTCTAGTGTACTTGTGCTTTATGTGGAAGCAACAGTATTAATGGAAGAACTAATAGCTAGTAATAGCTATTATCACTAAATAATTGTAAATCCCTTCAGTTGCTGACACCATTAAAATATTTTCCGTATTTAACTTCTTATGGTAATATCCTTACATATTTAAATATCACGGCCATGTAAATTAATTTCACTAATTATTCATATATAGTAGATATATAAAAAGCAAATTATTGTTTAAAAAAAAAGTTTTATATGCAAATGATGAATTTTAATTTATACTTGATGTAACTTCAACAAATAATAAGCAATATCAATACAACAATATCAAGTAAAAATGATGATGAAAATTGATGTTTCAAAACATATTTTACACCTTTGTTAGAATCATATATTTACTTTTAATAAAATATTTTAATTAAATCGAAGCAGATCTTAAAATGAAAAAAAAAGCTTTCTTATAATTTAATACTTTTAGGAGTGTATATATAATCTATTTTGTTACAAATATTTAATTTTCCACCTCACAAATTTGACTAAAGAGCATTGAATAGAAACTTTACAAATTGTTTTGAAGAGTTGTCTTGCTTAAAATGATTAACTTCTAACAGTTACACTTTAGTTGATTTTAAAGTTGTTTAATTTCAAATTTGGCTTTGGTAAGTAATATTTTTGATCCTTTCTGGTTTAGTAAATTTTCGACGATATTTTTGAGCAATTTATTTCAGATATATGTAAATTAGTTCTTATCAATTCAAATTTAAAAATTATATCAATACGTTTCTTTATTTTTACTTATTTTTGAATTAAGGAAAAATGTATAAACTATCAAGAAATTATCCTATTTTATTAGTAGCTATATGATTTAACTATTCATTTCATCACAAAATAATTTTAAAATCTTTCTATTTGAGAGGAATGAGTGAATTAAATACAAAAACACAATTTTGTAGAATAAATCTTTTTCAAACCAGTTTTCCTTTGTTTCAATGAGTTTCTTCTTCAGAAACTCGTAAATACTCAGTAAGTTAATTTTGTTCATAAGACATCATTAAAATTTAGGACCCCTTATCTAATATCTTTAGTTACTTCCTCTTCAAATCCTTATTATATATATATATGATTTATTGAATAAATAATTAAACTGCTAAATTTTAATAAAATTTTAAATAATATTTTAACAACTAAATTAACGTTTTTACTGAAGTACTTTGGAAATTAAAATCAAATTCAATTTTAGGCCTAATTTTTGGATGCAAAAACATATTTTAAGCCCTCTTGAAAAAAAAAAAATATTCTGGCCAAAAAAAACAAAAAAAAAACCTTAATCCCGAAATTACTTTTTCTCATAGTTATAAATGCTCATTTAATCAATTTTTTTTTTGACATATTTATCCAGCTTTCATACGATGATTCATGTCGATGATCATTTCTTATTTTTCATGAATCAAGAAGTAATTTGCACGACAATCCCACGTTACCCCCTCAATTCATTGCAATTTATATAGTAACAACAATCTTTTTGGAAAAGGCTAATATTAAGATATAAATTATATTTTTTCTCAGACGTAAATTAAAAAAATAAAATATACATATATATATCGGGTTCCTGACTGATTTGCCAACTCTATAGCAAACAAAAAACAGTTTACCTATTTTTTTGTAAATATTTTATTCCTGATTTGAATTATAAATCATGGAATCCATTCATATGAGTTTGAACAGAATTTCTTTGGGGGGAATTAACATTTGGGCCGTGATTATGTACCTTTATCTGTACACATGGGCTGGCACAAAAAGTTTTTCTTGCATTGAGTTTATTTTCTCTAAATGTATGTCTATTAATTATAATATTTCCTACAATTAGCAATATCCATAAATGTTCCGTACAATAAATTAGTACTTAAATTGAAGGAACTTTATCTTCATTTGAAAACAATAAATCCTTGAGATATCCTAGATATTTCTCAGCCAGCCTTTCAAATAATGAAACAAAATTGTAAAAGTCATTGGAAAGTTGAAACTATCATAAAATGGTGGCTCTTGTATAGCTAAATAAGTCAGAATTCATTGTATTGTACTATGTAAGAGGGTTTGTGACTGCTTATATGTATATGTACATTTTTCATGGACGTTTGATTTTGATAACTTCATGTAACAGTAAATTCTACAAGTTTAGCCTCTTGCAATAAAATTTTGGAATGAACTTTGATACTTATTTGATTAGATTTGGAAGTCATTACAGTATATTTAATCGTTTGAGTATTTAAAGTAGTTCGTAGGAGTACAATTTTGTTTTCTTCAAAGTTAAAAATAAGGATTACATTCTTCTGATTCACTTGAGAAAAGGAACTCTAAGGAAACTTAAAATGAAGCAACATAACTTTAAAATTAAAACCTCTGAATCCTAACATAACTTTTTTATTTATTAAAATACAACAGAAGATCCAATTAAATGATTACTCTAAAAATAAAACAATTTAGTACACACACTAAAATTTGGAAGCAATTGACCTTTTTGTGATCTTTAACCTTTAATTAGACCTTAAAACTCTACTTCATTCATTTAAAATATGATAAAACTACTACTTTAATGATCATGACATTTGAAAGTTTTTTCTTATTACTTTGAAAATGGATTATAAAAAACACGCATTCAGGGTTTAAAAATTAATTTTTGGGGTAAGAAATGGATCGGTTTGACGGCTAATTTTAATTTTTTTCTTCACCAAAATATTAACAATATGTTTAGTCATTAGGGTTAAATTTGAATTTAATAATTTGTATAAATTAACAATAATTGAAATGAGTAAAAACAGCGGGAATAAAAAAATAAGTCATATTGATCGATCAATTGCAGTCCTGAACCGTCCTTAATAAGGTATACTATGATTAAAGAAGGCAGTTAAATACAAATTAGATATCTATAACTGCGTTGTCTTACACCGGGCCAACTGATACTATTTACCCATTTTAACACACAAAGTATTGAAGTCCATGGTAGGATCCTGGTTGAATTAGGAAACACGTTTATTAACTATTAATTGAAACCCTAAGAACATGTTTTTTATTTGTATTCACCCTCAGAATTGAAAGTGAGCTCCAGGTGGTGACGGAAGCTTCTGCAAACTCTCTGGATGTACTGGAGAATCACCAACGATGGAACCACACGGGATTTATGGCCTTCCTGTTGGATGCAACCAGGCCTAACATCATCACAGAAGCTGGATGTTTGGTGGTGGGGACATATTGGTACTCCTCTACTACATGCCCAAATGTTACTAATCCATCATGAGGACAGGGTCAACAATGAAGGTATTCTCATCAGAAAAGATCACAATGAGTCTACATCTTCCCTTGAGGTAGTTCAGGATCTTTTTTGCACGCCCCGCGGAATTTTCTCTGCTGTTCTGTCAACAGGGACAGCGGAATACGCCGCAAAGACTTTCCTACTGCCTTTTTTTAAGCCCTGGATACCGCTGATGGAGACTTTTTCTTCTTCCTGGCCATGTCAGCAATTGCAGAATTCGGATTTTTCTTGAAGGCCGACTTAAGGTGGTTGACGGAGACGGAAGGTTTCCTTCCTACACATGGATATGAGTATGAGGGTCTACCCGACCATCAATCCCATGAAGGCATTGTAAATTGTCTTCCTCAAGGACCAGTATGCCCTCTGATGGCTTCTTGGACAATCCCGCTCGGAGGAGCGTAAGTCTTTAGGGTGTGTCTGAACCGAACGCAAAAGTCGTTCATTGGTCATTTTTCAAGGAGCAATAATAGGGACAGGACGGGATTAATTTTAAGTGCCACAGTAAGGGCCGACGCAATACTAAAACTTAACCTATAATGTTTGAAATTTGTTCTTTTCATCTTCAAGAAAGTTTAAGGGATACAACAATGACCACATCGTTTGATTTGATCAAAATAGTTTACATATTTAAGAACAATAATTTTAAAACAGTTTAGGACATAATGAATACTATGGAAATTAATTGCTTCCTTTGAAGGCCTATTACTTTTACTTTTAGTTATACATTTGTTTACGAGTATAACAAGCAAAAACTTGAGATTATCTGAAATCATCTTTGCTCATTTATGGGAAACTTTTGTAAGCATCCATTATAGGATTTTCTTCTTGTAATAAACTCCTAGTCTATATCTTATGAAAGGTAATTCCGAAACCTATGACGGCTACTGAGATCTATGAGATATACGTAATTACATGTACCTTCTTAAAACAATGCCTCTATTCTAATTATCGAATACCTATATCTAAATAATTTATAAATTCAAATAAGAACTGCTCATCATAGTTAAGAATTACTGAGGACTAGTGTTGGATCGGTCTTACTACCACTCCCCCCTTGTTTTTTCCCGCGCATTCCCAAATCTTAAACCTTAACATCTAATATCCTCACAACACAAACACAAAAAAAAATAACCATAAGAATATATATATCATAGACGTATGAGTGTTACTTAATAATGGGAACCATGTTACAACGAGGAAAGACACGACAGGGATGAGTTTTTGGAGATCTGCATTTGTCACTTATACCCACACATGAATTGGGTGTAGCATTATAATTAGCAATTGTGTATATCCTTCATGAAAATAGTATGTTGTTATATAAACATAAATAACGGGGAAAATATCTTTTTTGATGCTCTTAATGAGGAGTAATATTGCCGGACATTACTACATAATTAGCTTTTGCTCTAAATCTTTAAGATTATTTCTAACATTTTTTTTTTTTAATTAGTATATTTATTGTCTAATTTTATAATTTTGACATTTACTTTATTATTAATAATTAGTTAGATCTCATCGGTAGAGATATGTCTATCCTGTGCAAAATTGTATATAGCAACTTCCACATGAAGAAGAGGGGTGATCATCTTTTTGATTAAACTCCACGTCTCGTTTGTGTTTTGCAAACTAAAGTTATGACATATTTAACTGGATTCCGGTGTCAGAACAAGAAAATATTATTTGGATCAATCTATTATTTCAATATTTTGTATATATAATTTATTGTTATTAGTTATATGATTCCAATTGTTTAATTTTGTAAATTTAACATAAATGTATGATGGTATATTTTTTATTATGTAGATTATATTTAAATAAAGCCTTCTTTTTTAAACTTGGAACTTCAAATATATTTCGAAATACTCTACTTTGTCGTTTAATTAGTTATTATTCTGAGAATAAGGTTCATAATGAATTACAATTTCATGGAGTGTGACGTTATAAAATCTACTGTAACGGATAAAAAACGTCTAAGTCAATTATACGTAGTATATCTTCATTAAACATTTTGCTAATAAATACTTTCGTTATACCCTCAAAAATCATAATAAAGCAGGCAGATGATAATCACATCAGTATTTTAAACAATGATACCATATGTATTTCCCCCCTTTTCCTTGCACGCGTTTTTCTCTACAATATTATCAACTTTAGTCATACCAACCCCTTTTCCTATACATAGTTTTTTCTTTTCACAAATTCCTTCTTTTTAGAAAAGAAAATCGTTAATATTGCTATTGCCTTGCTTTTGGTCTTAAAATCCCAAACAAGATCCTCAAAAATTGATCTAGACACCAAGACTAATCTCTTAAACTACCATAATTACATTTACTTATTTACATCAGATGAATTTTTAATAAATATGAAATGACAAAAGAACATTTATTGATGAATACTGCAAAGAATCGAGCCTTCTTATTCCCAAAAGTTGGGAATCCGACTTAACTATTATATTTGATGACTTCATCAAAAATTATATTTGTCTTCTTCATTTTCGTTTTTCAAAATGACGCTTTATTCTTGAATTGGTTCCAGCTATAATTATTTTGTATCCAGTAGTCACTTTGTTAACACTAAAAAACTTTATGCATTTTTGTGTTAGTAGTAGATGCCCTCGTTTCATTTAATATGTCATGTTTATTGGCTATTTCATAATTTATTCTTGTTAATAAATAAACAAAGTAATAAGTTATTCCATACTTAAACTCCGTTTCCAAAAGGAAAGGAATACCATTTCAGTTTCTCTTTGTATATATATTGGCCATCTTATTATTTCCATAAATAAATTTTGGCTATAATATAGAAACGCATAGTTATAGTTTTAATAAAATATTTCTCAGCCATATTATAATACGGTATTGAATAATATAACTATGTGGATTTTAATATTATATATTATAAATTTATATGTAATTCATTTTAAAAAATGTGGATAAATAATATGACAATTCACGCCGTTATCTTTGTTGCACCATACTACCTTTCATCCGAAAAGAAACAGAAAAAAGGCCCGTAATCATTTGCTAAAAACTATAAACCAACTGCTATATATTTCTTATTTCCCAGACTATCACCGTCATATTAATTCTTCACAATTTATAATATAAATTATATATATATTTTGTAATATTAAACTATACATAGTTATTATTCTATACTATGTATATTATAATATTGTTTTGTAATATTCTATTAAAAGAGTAACTATAAATTTGTATTTCTATACGATAGCCAAAATGACTAATATATACGAGGGATCAACAAGAAATTATATTCCTGTTCTTTTGGAAACGGAAGTATAGAATAAATTATTACTTTGTTTATTTATCCAAAAGAATAGACTATGAAATAGCCTTGATGTATCAAGCGAGAGGAGGGAATCGACAGCTAACAACAAAATGCATAGGATATTTTTGTGTTAGCGAGATAACACCGTCAATGATAGTCAAGGAGTACTTAAGAGATAAATAGAAGTTGGCATGATTGACTTATTTGGCTAACTACCAAATGATTTTGGTTCTTTTTTCTGTTTTTTTTTGGAGGAAAGGTTACCTGATACATTAAAGGTAACAACATGCTATAGCAGGGGAATTCGTATCTTAATCAATTCCTGTCTGTAATTTCCCCCAATATGAGGCGTACAAATTTGATAAAAACATGCATTATACATAATTATGTTCTCAATGATTGGATCTGAATGTAGCTGAAATGTAAGATATTCATATGGCCCTTTTAAATTTATTGTTAATTTCTTTAGAAATTTATCATAGAATAACATAATTAGTAAGTAACCCATTACTGCCTAACCCCCTAAAAAGTATTTGACATCATCAATATTTCAATATGACATTTTTTTGGACTCAAATAAGATTATTCAAAATTTTTAATCTATTTCCATCCTCACATATGGGCCTATGAGTACGCATTGGGTTATTTGGGATATTATCTATATTTTGACTTTTTAATATATATCGTTATAAAACCACTATTCTTCTTGATGAATACTTCAAATGTTGTCTAATTTTATTAATATTAGAAAAAATTATGATAATTTTGTGGGGTTAGCTTCAAAGCATTGGGGATGAATGCCTACTTCACATATCCTACATCTATAACAATTTCAATTTTGAACTGGAAAGTTTTTGTGTCACCCTTGAAGTATATGAAATAGTACCATTAAAATATACTAAACAAAGAAGGAGTAAAGGGATTCAAACGAATCCGAAAAAATAGAGCTCCCCTCAATGGTTAACCATGTCTACACATACAAACTATATTAAAATAGATGCATTGAAGCACCTCCGTAATGCATATTATTATATGTATTTAAGCGTTTAAAAGTTTTTTATAGCTTTATATATATAAAATATTTGTATATGTTACATATCTTTATAAAAAAGTAAATAATATGTAAGTATTTAAATGTTGGTATTTATGTTCAACTATTTTAATCTATTTAGTTATTCTTAAATATATTGGAACAAATACAGAATTTTTATATCTCATTATTGGAGTGGCTAATAAATGCTTAATCATTTGGGGCTTATGATTTAGTGATTAAATTAAGTAAACTGCTAGTTCATTAGGATTTAGAATAATTACCAAAAATTAATTCATATGTGGGATTGATGCTTTAAGTGCATCCGTAGCTGAGTAGTGTACACTAATTAAAACTAAACTATAGCTTGTAAGGGTCCTTAGTCTCCCCTACTGTTGGTCAATCCTTTATATTCAAGGGTATCCAATGGTTTTTTTTTGTGGGGGGAGGGGCTAAATTTTTAAGACAATTTCTTGAGATAAAATATTTCTCTCGAGCCTGAATTTTACAATATTACCTTTCTGTTTAAAGATGCAAAAGCTTTAAAATAGCATTTTCTATTTGTTTTGAGATTGATTTTTTTCTACAAAATGATATTTTTTTACGGTAACGACAAAAAACCCTCCTGGGGGAGACTAAAGCCCTCTAGCACACACCCTACAAACCCCTCTGATATTATATATGGGATGGGGGAACCCAGGTGAGTTCGAACACCGATGGATAATTACCCTCCATTGATTCAAAGATTATCTGGATTAAACTTGTTTATAGAACTGTCAATCCGTCTATTTCTTTTAATGGATTGATAGTGAGATGCATGTGCAATGATAAGGATTGCCTATAGTTTTAGATCCTCTCTGGTGTAAATTTTGGCCAGTTGTTTGAAGGGCTTTGACTTTTATTTTTTTGACTATTACTTGTTTAATACTACTAGTAATAACCTACCCATACTACTTCTTGAATTATTTTTTTTGTTCGTATATTTTGAATAGAATATATAATTAAAATTAAGATTTTGTGTTGATTTCGTACACAGGCTATTGTAGGTCCTAAAATGGAGTGAACCCCCCAAAAAAGTTACTAATATTGTTTTCTTAGAATACTCAAATGAGCAACATATGGAAAATCCATTAAAATTGCGAAACGAATTGGTTAAATATTTTAAAAGTTGGTTTATATATAGACCCGGCCGTTTGGTTGACTTTAATTTATAAAAAAATAATGTGAAAGGAAAACCAATTATGTTAAAAACAAATAATGTGAAAGGAAAACCAATTATGTTAAAAAAACTATATTTCAAGATTAAATGTACCCAAAAGT